>NW_027466251.1:95000-335000 GCF_046127955.1 Nelusetta ayraudi
CCGCAGTCAGTGTAAAAATACAACTAGCTGAATCTTTGGATCGCACATAAATCACAGACTTTTGCAAAACGCAGGAATCTTGAAAGGACAGTTTGGGGTTTAGAGCCTTCGAGGGGCTCAGACGCTAGAAAAATTAGCCGACTTTGGGGTTTTTTACGCGGCAAGTTTATCTTAAACGTTAAGGGACCGCATACTTTAATGCTTGCAGTCTGATCATTTGAGGTATGACTACAACTGTTTCTCCACATAAAATAAACCACGCAGAACTGACTTCTTCTTCTTCTTTTTTTTTTTTTTCAAAAAAATGCCTGCAAGATGAATGAAGTCATTTAAACTACTTTCATTTTATTTTTTCCCCCCTCTCTCAGAGGAGAACCTTGAATCTTTTTCTCTCCCCTTTAAATCATGTGTCCTCAAACAAAGAGCACCGTTGTCACACTCGGTTTAAACCTTTCGAGCACTCAAAAAAACCCGATGTTTTTCATAACAGTCCCAACATCTATCAACTTTATGATGCGGCACCGTGCGGCACGTTGCTTCCAAGTAACTTTGGATGTCACAGCTTATAGGTACACAAGAGGCCCCTTTTCAAACATCCATCTCCACAAGAGGTCATTTGGTGGCATTTCTCTCAACACAACAGTTTGGAGAGGGAAAGAAAACCACGAGGCGGGACGATGGCGACTACGCTGGCCACGTACTCTCGTAACAAATAAAACCTTTTTTTTATTTCACTCAACAAAACCTGTTTATTTAAACTTGACCGTTCTATCTTTAGACTTTAACACAGCTCGGACATGCTAATGAACCTCGAATATACCAGGAGAGGAAAAACAACAAAAGAAGGCCAGAGCCTCCTGACGGAGAGAGAGCCTTGCAACCAGCCTCTGCCAGGGATCAGTCATTAGCTAACTGCAGAACAATGAGATCATCTGAGAATCAGTCAAATGGGAGCCGCTCTCCAAGTGAACTGGCCTGCAGTCAGGATGATCTCACCAGCGAGCTGCAGAGAGGCGGCTTTATCTCGATTTATGCCAGCGAGATGTGTCATGTGGTCATTTGTGCAGACCAACGCTGGGAGTCGACGTGTTCCCCCGGGTCTTAATCCAGCTGAGGTCGATTCAAAATCTCTCTAAAAAAGTGAAACGCTGTGGAAAAAAACAACAATTAACATCAACTTTTTAAAAAAAAAAAAATACACACACACACACACACACACACACACACACACACATACACATCCCCTTTCTTCTCATTTCAGTCCTCTTGGGATACCCGGTTGATTTTTTTTGTGTTCGAATCGCCTACATTTTCGCACTACAATGTCTCCCCCTTGTGGCCAGTGAAGGAAGGAACGAAAGGAAGGAAGCAAGCTGCATTCGTGCAGTGCTCCTCGAAGAAGGGAGGGGGGAAAAAGCAAAAAAAGTCAGCACCAGCGGTAACCTTTGTACCCAGAAAGAAAAGATCAGAAGAGATGAAGTTCTCAGACGAGCCTTTTCTGATCCCTTGATGCTGTTTTCTTTTGTGCGGTGCGAACCAATAAGCAGTTAAGCGTCTCGCTTGAGCCAAAGACATTTTTCCTATTCAAACCATCTGCGAGAATTGGATGGCAAATTGAGAACCGGTCCCAGTAGATGAGGGTTTTTTTTTTGTTGTTGTTGTTGTTTTGGCTTTTAATGGGGGGTGTTTGGTTTTTATGTGGATTTTATTTGCTTGGTTTACTGTAAAAGAAAAAAAGAAAAAAAAAAAGAAAAAAAAACTTGGGCCTGCACACCACATCTGTCCGACAAATGTTTTCCAATTAAAAGCTACATTCCCATGAAAAGTTTTATGGGGTGCGAGAATGAATATCAAAACAAAACAAAGAGAGAAACTGTAAGTGATGAAGTTGCCTGCAAAGATTCAAAGTGCAGTGTGAGAGTCAGAAGAAGACAAATGACAAATGAGGAAGTTCTTCAATTAAAGACGGAATGTCCTCAGTGGCTCGTTGTTGCCCTGATGTGGTTCTTTTGGTCGACATGCTGACAAGTGGCTTGACACAGACAGTAAATCACACCGAAGAAGAAAGAAATTAGCTGGTTTCTTTTTTTTTTTTTTTGTTTTTTGAAGGGTTTGTTTTATTTCAGGTTAATGGGGTTACAGTGTATTTCCCAATTTTTTATTTTTTTTTGCCTTATCAGAGGCACTGAGGCCGACAGTTTGAGTAAAAACAAAATTAAAATCGGTCAAAAGTGGCAAGTATTTACATGTTAACAATGGCCAAAAAATATTTTTGTCATTTTTCTCTTGTGCTTTTATTTATTTACACGGCACATCACGAGCTCATAAAACTGTCGTGGCACAAAAAGGGATTTGAGGATTTAAAAAAAAAAAAAAAAAAAAGAAAAACCCTAAACATTCAAGTGAGACATTGAAAAAATACTTCTTAAACGCTGAAAACGTACAAAGTACATGTCTTATCGACGCATTAATTGTTTAATTATTTGTAGTATTTTTTTAATATATTTTTTTAATAAATAGTAAATTTCACATCACGTGTCCTGTCTGAAGACGTGCAGGTCCGGTGCAGCTCTGTCATCTCGTGTTACAACAGTAACAACAAGGCAGTTTGTGGTGATTTTGTTTTTCTTCCATATATAAGTTAGTGTCAGTTTAAAACTGGGCTTCTCTGATGATAACAGGCTCATCCGGGCCGCCCTCGCTGCTGCACTCACTTGATTCCTAACGGGGGAAAAACAAAAAACAAAACATGTTAGTTTAACAGTTCCTGTGCACTGAACAACAAATCATCTAAAAAGGATCACATCAGTCAAAGACTTTGGTTCCCATGATGTCTTGCAAACAAAGGTGAACGTTTCTGTAAAAGGCCCAAACGATAGATATGTAGATGTACTTTATTGATGCCAAATTAGAAAACTACACAAAATGAGTGACAATTATTGGCGGGAAAATAAATAGGGGGAAATAAAAATGTACATATGCTCTTATTTTGGCAAAGACGCTAAATACGAGTAAAATTGTTTGTTGTAAATATTTGTATTTACGTCAAGCGAGGCTCCACTTTTAACAGGCATTCTTTGCTTTGCAATATGCTTTTATGACCACAAGATGGCACTAGAGCTTACGCACCGAGCCGCTAAAGAATAGAGGTTCCTTTGAAAATGAAGGAGCGCACACACAACTGAAGAAAGTAGCTGCCAGCGAACTGCGTTTTGGGACACAGTCTACAAATCTACAAATATTTAAAGCGAAAAACAGACACGTTTAAACAATTACAATCACCCATTTTCCTTTGTCATTTCTAATGACTCTGCAACCACATTATTTTACGGTCTGCAAAAAACAAAACAAAAACGCAATTACCGCCAGAACTTTGTACACACATCTTCAAAAACACCTCTGAAGTCAGCACAGCGACTTCGGCGCCGTGTGTGGCATCGATATAAATGTGTTTAATCGAGAGTCTGCAATCTGATCAGTCATTTTGCAAACGCACTGCCAAACGTGCCTGACGGCAGGATTTATTTTACAAGCAGTCGTTGTAGCCTCGTGAGCAAAAAGAGCTTTAAGCCAAGACAAATGTTTGCATTAGAGGCCAAAAAAAACACCAACAAAAAAAGGCTCAAAACAGTCTGACCTCTGGGTGGCTGACGGGAGCCAACGGTGATTGCAGTATCTGTGGGTCGTTGGGTCAAGCACAGCCAGAAAAACACTGATAGCAAACCGCGAGGCCCTTGGCCTACTAACTCTTTTTTTCCAACAGTTTGGCTGCGGTGAATGCAACTGGTTTTGACGGGACAAGGGGATTCCGAGTCGGTCGGAAATAATCGGATTAACCGTGATCGCAAACAACTGGCTGAGCTAATTGAAGGGTCAGCGGCGGCAGGTCTGCAGCAATCAGGCTCAAACACTCAGTCTGACCCCCCCAGTCCTTCGTAGATAGATGGATAGATGCACTTTATTGTTCCCAAATTGGGAAACTATGCTGTTGCAGCACTAAAAACAATACAAGAAATAAACTATGCACTAATTCCAAGAGTCCAGTGAGCAACACCTGTGTGTTTTTTGTTCTCAGAGCGAAGTTCTGGTTTGTTGAGCTGGGGACTGAAACAGCTGCTTGACCAAAAACATCAAATAAAGAAAGAATAGAAAAGAAAACTGATTTGAGGTGATTGACATGGACAATGGATTGTGTATCAGTGTGATTGGAGGAAACAGAAAGGAGGTGAAAGGGTGGTGGTGCTGATTGCGGGCGGTGTGCTCCTACCTTCAAGCGTCAGCGTGTCGCGCTTAGATTTAAGCAGATTGTTTTTTTTTTTTTTAAGAGGAAAGCTTTATTGATCAGGCTTCAGAAGCGGGGCTCTGCTGCTTGTTGATTAGCGACGTAGCTCCGTAGTCCTGCTCCGACAGCTTCCCCTCCGCCTAGAACAACAGCTGCTGATTACCAACGGTGCCAGTGCTCATTGGAGGTGGATTTTGGAGTGAGGTTGGGGTCGGGGTTCGGGGTCAGGGTCAAGGTCGGGATCACAACATTTGTAGAGACAGTGTGAGTGTATTTTTTGAAGATTGGTTCAAAGCTACACGATGTAAGTTTGGGAACTGGCGCCCTCTGGTGGAGAGTGGAGGTGCGCAAGCATTATTGAGGAGCGTTCAAGTAAGTCAGAGGAGTGAAGATGGTGAGAAGTGCTGAGAAACCATTTCCCTTTCTGACTGATTACTTAAAAAAAAAAACTGAGTCGAAACACTATTTTTTTTTGTTAGTTTTGTTTGTTTCATCTTGACTCAGCGAAGCAAAGTTTCTCAATTTCAACCAGAAAAAACGTAAAAAGTGCAGCTTTGCATATTTTTACGACAAGAGTGTCCGTCTTTGATTTCCTGTGAGTGTACTGCAAGAAACACTGAGAAGAAAAACAAAGCTGTAATTGTAACTCGTGGCATCTGCTTCAGAAGCTCTTCCCAAACAGACCCAAACAGGCATGGAGATGCCTGGTTCTTCCCGGTTCTGCCTGAGTGAGGCCTTTCACATTCTACACTATGATGAAAGAGTGAAACAACCTGTCAACAGCAGAGGTTGAAAGTGATGAAAGAGTGTTTAATCAAGACAGCGGAAATAAAATTTAAAAAAAGAAAAGGAAGAGGAAGATGATTGTGTACAAATTAGTCACAGACACACCTGAGGGGAAGCTATTGTTAGAGCAGACAAGAAGGACCGCATCGCTGTTGGCTCAGGGCTCATGAACCACTTGCAATGTGCAGGTAGTCTTTCCAGACTTTTACCGTCTGCATCCACATCCCAAACCAAAGAGATGCACAGACAGGCGGCAACTTGAAATCGGAATCACGTGTCAGTACTTTGTGTTGTTGGTTTAGTCTTAGATGTGAAGGTTTAGGAGGCCAAACTTGTCAGTGGAGGACAAAAGGGAGCCGTTATGAAAGCCTGGCAAGCAGCAAAAAGAGGCATAACTCAAGAAGAGAGCAGCTGGTTCATTCTTAAAATGAGTTTCGCCACCGAAAGCATTTTCGTTAGTGTGGAAACAGCTCCTCTGTTAGACGGCATGCAAAGGCTGAGTGCAGCAGCGTCAGATGTCATGCGTTAGAGGATAAGTGAGACGCACAGATGGCTACGAAGCCCGTTCACACGGCGGTTAAGCAAATGGCCGGTAGACCCGAAAAAGAGGCTAGAACCTTGACCGCAGGCCTGCATGCAAGCGAATGAAACCTCAGTCGAGCGCTTCACGTTACTCACTGCTTCCTTGGCCAGCTGGTTCGCTTTTTGCCGCCGCAGATCGGCCTTGATCAACCCTGCGGAGAGACGAAGGATCTGTCAGGATGCGGAACAGCTGCAAACACCTGAGGTCAAATATTGTGAACTGTTTCCTGTTGGTGAAAATGCATCAGAGAGCTCCAAACAAGTGGGGACACGCCGTAGCGCAACAGGCGGCTTGCCTCATTTTTTGTCACCTTTCAAACGCCTGGAAGGTCGATAAACCCTCAAATCTCAAAGGAAACTGAAAATAAGAGTTTTCCACGCAAGGAAGCTGTAAACAGAGGGCTAAATATGCTGGGTTGAGGGCTTTGCTGGTGCAGAATGGAACCTTTAAAAAACAAACAAACAACAAAACAAAAACAAAACCCACCAACAACAACAAAGTCTCCTCGCTTCAGATGGGGGTAACTGGTGTAATACCGGCGCTTCCCCAGCAGGTGGCTCTTTTGTGTCAGTGCCGCACTTTTCTGCACTTATTGCTTAGTATTTATTTACCTGTGGAGGAGGGGGGGGGGGGGATCCACCAGCTCGAGCATATTGACTTAAACATCAACTAACAGCTCAGCAGAACAACAGCCGCAGGCTGACGGAGCGACTTAATTTTTAAACTCAAACCTCCGAAACTGAATTCCTGCGTTACTGAGAGAAAACTCTCTCCTCAGTTCATGACGAATCATCTGCAGTTTCAGCTGAGAGCTTTGTTTTTTCTTTTTTTTTCTTTTTGTCACAACACGCTTCCTTTTTCTGTGAAGAGGTGCTGCTGCTGCTGCCGCTGCTGCTGCCGCTGCTGCTGCTGCCGCTGCTGCTGCTGCTGCTGCTGCTGCTGCCGCTGCCGACAGCCAGAAGAAGTCCAGTCAGTCACGTGGCTGACGACTTCTCACTTTGTTTGACCTTTCTGCTGCTAAACAGCCCCCGCGAGGTTTTCCTTGCTCCAGTGACTTAAGTGTTTCTTTAAAGAGTTACGCATCGCTTATTCGGCCTCTGAACGGCCGCTGAGCTGCAGTTATATAACACTTCTGGATCGCAGCGCGATTTAATTGCCGTTTTGCCCGCGTGTGCTTATTAATTAAGCCCCCTGCGCATGACTCGGTGTTCAGAATGATAAACCCGGCGCGGCTCTGCAATCGTTTCACCTTTCGCAGGTCAGAGTGGCGATGCTGTCGCGGCTTAGAAGCGTTTTTTTTTAATCCGGCTGCAGAACTTTTTCAACCCGCCTTCATAAAAAATATGTTTTCACTCCTGACGCAAACCAGACGCCTGCGTTTCTCCTCTGAGCAGCAACGACGCCCGCATTCTGGGGATTTTTGCCGTTTCTCACCTGAGGGCAGCGGCCAACTCGCAGCTGGACGAAAGCAAATGTGTGCCGGAAATAAACTTTTGCTTCCCCTCACCTGTCATAATGGTGCCGATGACGAGGAAGACGCAGAGGAAGATGTTGCTCGCCAGCGTGCCGAACCTGTCGATGATCTTCCCCTGGGCGATGGTGAAGATGATCCCGAACACCTGCGCAGCCGCAGAGACACACAGTGCAGGGGGGGGGGGGGAAAGGTTCACTGACAATAGGAGGATTTCTGCAGCTCCTTGATTTCTGTGGATTGAGTGCACGTTCCTGTTGCATTTTGCCCTGATCGACTTCCACACAAGCAAAACATCGAGAAAAATGCATTTGCATTTGTTAAATAAGGTTTTTGCATTTCGCAGAACCTGTTGATTGCGATGACTCCGTTGAGTCACTTTGTGACTTTGAGTCACTTGTGAAAAACACTGCAATGCCGTCTCTGCCCCGTGAGGCCCAGCAGCGTACCTGCGCCGCGCAGTTGAGGAGTCCCGACGAGGTTCCTTCCGACTCCGGGTAGGTGAGCTCCACGGCGAACTCAAAGCCCAGCGGCAGGTAGCCCGTCATGAAGAACCTGGACACACACGGTCAACAGAGTCGCTTTGGATATGGCAGAGTTTTTTTTAGAAAACTTTCTCAAAAGCTTCCTCAAAAACACCGGTTGGTCTTTCCCGGAGAAAACAGAAAGCATTTAACCAAGTAGGGGACAGTCAGGAAGAAACTGCTGTGAGTTTCAGCTGAAAACCACAGAAGAAGACTGAGAAGAATTAAAGGGAGTGAGCTTTGGGCCTCTGGATTATGTCAGGAGGAGGATCAAGGGGACATTGAGCTCCATGCAAAAGAGGATTAGGGCCACAAGAAGAGAAAAAAAAAATTAGAGTAAGCAGAATTTTTATTTTGAGTTTTAAGTTGATGTTTCGTGAATAAAGTCAAAATTTCGTGAAAAAGTCAACATAAAAAAGATGAAATTTCATGAATAAAGTCGAAATTTTCCCGCAGAGGCTTTCAACTTTATTCTCGACATTTTGACTTACTTCACCTTGATATTAATTGCAAAATTACGTCAACTTTATTCTCGAAGTTTCGACTTTAATCTTGAAATTTCAACTTCATTCTCAAATTGGAAACTTGTTACAAAAAAAAAAAAAAATCCATCTTAATTTTTTCTCTTCTTGTGGCCCTAATCCTCTTCCGTAGCTTCAGCTTTTGGACTTAACTGGAATTTGAGAAAAAAAATAAATAATAATTAACAATTTAAATGTGACTAACAGGTGGATCGTTCCAGTCAGTTTCTCAGAGTCCCTCATTCAGAAAGACTCCCTCGGGGTTATTTACGCAGAAACACAGAGCACACTTGTCTCCCGACTGAATCAGAGCGGAGAGAAAACTTTGCACCTCAGGAGCAGCGCGTTTGCACGTTGCCAAACTGGTATCGGGGAGAGATAAGGAGGCCGCGGAGGTGCGAATCCCAGCGGCAGCTCCATCCACGAAGCCAGCCGGCAAGGGCGGGTCTAAGGTCCAAACACCGAGCCGCCGAGCGACCCCGACCAATCAATGGGTCCGAGGCGACGCTGGAGGCAAGTTCAAACACCTCCTGACTCGCCAGCAGACGAAACATTGGGCTGGAAATCGGGAACTGAAATCCCTTTTTTTTTTCCCCCAGCCTTTTTCTTTCTTTTCTTTTTTTTCAATTCAAAGGAAATCAAACTGTGAAAAAGCTTTTACTCAGTTGGTGGGAAAGTTTCACAACTGCTGGCAAAGAGTCCTGCAACAAAGCTGCCCATACCCTGTGGCCTCCACTGACACAGCTGCGTGGATGTAATAACAAAATGTAGCACCAAACAAAGGGGAAAGGGGAGTGTGTGTGTGTGTGAGAAAGAGACAGCGAGAGAGGGAGATAGAGAAGGTGAGTCATCTAAGTTTCTGGTCATAAACCAAGACAAATCACCTCCATTAGGAGTTGATCTTCAAAGGTAAAATTGTTTCTCAGCTCCGAGGTGGAAACTGATTCTTTTTTTTTACATTTTTTTACATTAATTTTACGTTCCTGTCAATGTGCCGGTATTACGCAGAGTCTAATTTTCAACCGCAGTCCTCCGACCTGATGCTAAAAACCATTAAAAACACACAAAAAGGACACAAGGATCGTAGTATGTACAAAGAGGCACACAAGAGACATTAAATTGGAGTAAAACCAGAGGACAATGACACCAAGAGGAGAGGAGACTGGGCGACGGTCAAACAAATACAACAGGAAGACAGTAAAACACACCAAAAAAAAAACATTATATATGGCGCAGTTCATAAATGTACGATTGTGAAAGATGAAACTGTCTTGAGTCTGAGTCCTCTAAATCTTCCTCGTCTCTGTTTCCACCTGCACAGAAGCCAAACCGCAGCTTACAGTTTAACTTACAGAGCGGTTTTGATGAATCACCCAAACTTTTGGTGACGGTGGACAGAGGCAAGGGTCACCACCAAGAGGCTCCACGCTGGCAAACAAGTATGACACGGAAGCAGGGTGAAAACCCGGGCAGACAGCCAAAGTTCAACACAACACGGTGTCACAACAACTTTAGGCTGAGGTAAAAATAAAAAAATAAAAACAGCACCCGACCACAATTGATGCTGCAATTGATTCCGACTTGGAAGGGAAGACAAGCACGTGGAGGTAAAGGTCAAACCTCTGAGGTTGGAAAAAAAAAAAAAAAAGCCGCGTGGAGATAAAAACAGAAATTAAGAGGAAATCTTGAACCTAAAACCACTGACTGGGTTCTGACTACCTAATAAATGAAACTTAGCACCTTCCTACCAAGCGGCTCGGGGTCGGCACCTCCTGCCTGAGTCACATTTCCCTCACATGATCATCGAGATTTCAAAAGAATTGAAATCCATCCTATTTGAATGAATGTGGGCGACAAGCCCATGAATCCCCCTTCATTCACTTTCAAACCTTTTCAAGATGTGTCCTACATACTGTGGCTGCACTCTGCTTTTTTTTATAATTGATTTTGGGTCTGCATGATTTTGTTTTGGAAGGTTCTTTTTTTTGAAGGCATATAATTGGCTGTGGTGACCGCCTGAAGGGAGCAGGCTAAAAGAAGAAGAAGACAGAGGAGAAGAAAAAGGAGAAGATTTCTCGAGAAGTGCGTGACTGGATAGGAAACTGACTTCACCAGAACATTTTGATTAGGAACGCAGACGGAAAAAAAGACACGAGTGTTTTTACCCGAGAGCTCCAGCGGTGATGTAGACCACCCACAGGTGGCCCAGGCCCAGGGTGGCGGCGTAGACCACCAGCCCCACCAGGGACATCAGGTAGACGGCCAGCGTCGTCTGTCTGCAGGGAGGCGAGACGGACACCAGTGTTGTAGTCAAGACGGCACCAAGCGAGACCAAGAGTTTATCAAGACTGGAGAGCATCGAGATCGAGACAAGACCGAGAGTTTATATATCAAAGAAAAATACAAATACAAAACTTTCATTTAATTGAAAAAAAAAACAGAAAAAAATGACCAGTGTCTTTTTTAAATTCAAAATTTCTTCTAAATCACATCTCTTTTCAGCAAGGTGTCTTTTAATCCTTTCTTTAACATTTTGCTGCATTTTCCAACTATTTTATACCATTTTCAAAAAAAAACAACAATAATTCCATTCCTCGCAGGTGAGACTGGAGCTGCTGCTGCTTTGTTCTTGGTCCCGATACAAACCACAAACCTGCAATTCTCGGCATTTTTGTCATTTCTCACTGCGGCTGCGGCTGGTTTGCAGCGGGACGAAGCAAATTTTTAACCTTTGCTCGCCGTGCTTGGAACCCAGGAGCCTCTCGTCGCCCAGTGGCGGCCCAGATGTCAAGCTGACACCGAACCAAAAGGGGGCGACGCGACCCCTAAACATTGTGAATCAGAACTCAGAAGAAAAAGTGAATTTGTCAAAGAAATGAATGAAAAAGCGCTAACAGCGATGGCACGGCGCTGCATGGAGTCAAGGGCTACTTTTGAATATTACGCTGGAGTATAAAGGCTCAGTAGTTGTGCACTTATCCAGAAAAATGTACATTTATCTGGAGGAAGTACAGCCACGGGGGTTCAAACAAGCGCTATTGTTGTTCCGCCCGCCGTTTATCCGCCGTCGCTTCGGGAGATTAGCTTGTATAAACAAATACTGCACGCAAAAGATAAGATCCAACAAAAAGGACCTGCAAAACTTTTACAGTTTCCTGAAAATGTCGTTATTTCAGTTTACCAAGAGAAGACAAGAAGACGACCAAAACACAACGCGGCCCCGATCTGTGTGTCCGTAGTTCTAAAACATGCACAACTGCGAGACCCGTTGTCGAGGTCAAACGGGTCCGGGGGCGAGGGTGGGGGCGGGGGGGCTAACACCCGGCTAATGCCGCCTACTGGGCGTGCACCGCCGTCACGACGCAGTTAAAAAAGGCCGACGAGGAAGAGGAGCGAGAAGATCAGAGAGAGGCAGTGAGACCAGCGGCACCTGAACAAACAGGAGGCCCGGGAGCGACCGGGGTGGACGGGAAGCACAAACACCCAGGTGTGAGGAAGTCTCCCCCCGAAAACCCAGGCGGTGCCCCCGGCGACCTCCGAGCCGCGTGACTCACTTGTAGGTCTTGGTTTTGTCCAGCCAGATGCCGCAGATGAGGGAGCCCACCATGCCCGCGATGACGATGGTGAGGCCGATCCTGCCGGCTTCCACCTCCTTCCCCTGCAGGACACACACACACACACACCAGGCACCAGGGGGGGTCAGCGGCCTCTCGGTGCAGCATACCAGAACGTGCCGACAGAATGTCTCTGAGAGCTCGTCAGGAACCGAAAATAAACTGATGGCCGATGGGCCTGAGTGGAAATGGATGCAGGAGGAACGCCGAAGCATCAAAGAGACTCGCACGGTATTTATATGTGTACGAGTGTGCGTGGACGGGGACTCACGGGGTAGAAGGCGATGATCATGCGGTTGAGCAGCGTGCTCACGGCGTAGAAGCAGCCCACGTTCAAGCCTGTCGGTCGAGGGGGGGAAAAAAACCACACAGGTTAAGTTAAGAACGAGAAAAGAAAAAGCCTGCACAACACAACCAGGGTCCAGCTCCGGAGAATCGTGACATATCAGAGTCGGAGCAGTGGTGCGCAGTCGGGTCCGACGACCCCGAACGGGAACCTTTTCCAAAACAGAGCCGCGCAGGAGAGAGGATTTCTATAAAAGGTTTGCACCCAGTGAGTGCACACTCTCATTTTCTGTATTATTGTTATCATCTCTGACCGCCTGCCCTCACACTTACTGCCTGTGAGTTCTGTACTGTTAAAAACTGACACTGACAGTGGCTTCGAGAAGGCTGCAGGTTCGATTCCTGGCCCTGGGGCCCTGAGTTCCGCAGGTTCTCCCTGCGTCTGCGTGAAACAACTACAATTACTTAACTTTTTTTTTTTTTTTTTTTTTACGATTTTGCAAGGTTCAATTTGACTTGAAACCTCAATATCTTTTAGCCAGGACACCCACCAGGGCCTCCGAGACAGAAGCTGCAGCGCATCAGCAACGTGCTGCTGCCGTTTGCATCCAAATTAGAGCCTCCACACCAGCAGCATGGAGACACATCCACTATTTGGATGTGCTTATTATTCAGGTGGGGAGTCCCTGGCTGCCTGCAGCCTCCAACAGATGGAGTCCTTTTGCCGTCACTGAGAAAGCGATGAGCGGCCAACGGGTGAAACTTCCAATTCAGGGGAGAACTGCACCTCTAAGCGTGGCGAATGACAGCCGAGACAGACAGTGAACAGGTGACGGACGCAGGCCACCGGGGCGGAACAGTTACACACAGAAATAATAGTCACATGAGCTGCAACCGCATTTTTTCCTGACGTGCCCACACACGCAGACCAAGTGGAGGAGACGGGACAGAACGTGACGTCTGCAGCAGCAGCAGCAGCAGCAGCAGCAGCAGCAGCAGCAGCAGCAGCAGCAGCAGCAGCTCAAACCTCCGCAGGCTCGACGTGAATCATTTGTTGAGCGCAGCTGGACCATAAATAAACTTTGAACCCCGTTGGCGAGCTGCGTCCGCGAGCTTATGAATAACCCGCCTGCATTTTTATGAGATTCCAACGAGATAATAGTGGGAAAAGAAAAAAAAAAACTGAGGCCCTGCCTCCGAGAAGATAAAATCGTTTATCCAACAGAGCGTGGATTCACGCAAGCAAGCAAAGATTCAAAATATTTTTAGAACACAGGAACAAAAAAAAAAAAAAAAAGACCCCCTGGTGGAAATAAGGGTGACGCACCATATGAGATGATGAGGAGGATGAAGGGCCTGTTGCGGAGCAGCCGGAGGATGGAGGCGGTGTAGGAGTACTGCTCCGGCGGGATGGAGCGGGCGATGGCCTGGGCCTGAGTCGGAGGCAGCTCAGGACGCTCCTGGAAGACTGACAGACGGACAGACGGACGGACAGACGGACGGAGGGAAGTCAATGGGAGGACAAAGTAAATAAAAGATACACGTGAGGCGGACAAACTTCAAATCAGCAGGCCGGACAACAAACATCAACAGGGGTCACGGGGAGGCAAAGCACAGCGTGTGTGTTTTAGCGCGTTCGACACCGGGGCCGCGCTGCAACTGTTTGAGGGGGGGGGGTTACGTAATTCCAGGAGTCATGGAAGTGCAGCCACTGTTTAATTTCTCCATGCCGCCCACTGGAGAGGCAGCAGCTGTTGCGAATGCTGCTGGTATCCAGTCGGGATCCGTTGGGCGATTGTGCGACGCCGGGCGATATTTTCTCTCCACTTCCTTTCAGTTTAATGAAATTCCCCTGCTGCAACACAATCCCGTGCAAGTACATTTTAAAACTCATTTTATTACCTTATCATGTTGTTTCCTCTCACCGTTTTACGTTTGTCAGCTGTTCTCATTTTTGATGTCTGTGTATTTCATTGTCTGTTGTAAAACAGTTTTTTTATGTGTGGTGTGACACCTGAATTTCCCCCACAGGGATGAATAAAGTCTCTATCTATCTATCTATCTATCTATCTATCTATCTATCTATCTATCTATCCATCTGTCTATTGCTGTTGCAGGAAATTTCAACTGGCGATGCGCAATGTCAGAATATCGTAACTTTTTCTTTTTTTGTCTTCTAAAAACCCAGCGCGTTTGTGAAACGTATGTACGGGACATTCTCACTCTTGATGCTTTGTATTCGTGTCGGTGTTCCTGGTTCCTGTTGAGAGTTTTGATAAGCCGACGCCTTTGTATACATTTGCCCGTAGCGGCGGCGGCGGCGGCGACAAAAAAAAAAGAAAAAAAAAGGGAGAAGAAAGATCAAAAAATAGCAAGAATGCGGAGCGTCCTGTCACAGCTGGAAAGGCCCAAACATGTACAGCGTGAAATGGAAACGTGCATGTTCCGCACAATCAAGGCATCCTGAGGGACAATTAGCCGGACGCGGCACCTGGAGGGCACGTCGTGGGTGGGGGTGGAGGTGGGGGGGTTGATAATTGTTGCGCAGCCTCTTCAAGTCGCTCCGGTCCTCTGCAGGGAACCACAGCTGTCTGTCTCTGTGGATCTTGGAGCCGCTCCCACAGCTAAATCCCACCTAAAGGCTTCGGCTCCCGGCCGCACTGTGAGTTTGCCTGCACTTCAAGCCCGAAAGGAATCCCCATCGCATCCGGGATTTTTTTTTTTTTTTTTTTTATGGTCAGAAATAACAACAACAACAACAACAACAACAACAACACAAAGTGTGATTCAAGTCTTTTGGAGCATTTAAGCATTTGAATCTAACGTAAACATGCAGACTGAATTCTTTTACTGCCTGCAGATTTGGCTGACTGTTTATTCAGAGGTCAGCGGCAGCGCCACTTGTTGTCTCAGCTCTCTTTGGGCAGGTTTTATTATTTGTTTCGGTGTTTTGTTTTGTTTTTTGCCGTGCAATCATCCGCGCCTGAGGCCGACTCGCAGATGGCCCGGCCAGCAGGAGAACCCTCGCACACGGCGTGTGTCAGAGGCTGAGCCACACGTGCGATAATGATGCGTCACGTCTATGAAAAACCATAGGACGAACCGTCCCGGCCTCCCTGGGAGCAGCACGAGCCGCGTGTCCGACCGCCCCGCTCCCGTCTCGCCGCTCGAAAGAGGAAGAAAACCCAGTGAACTCCCCGCAATCAGCGCCGCTCATAAGCTGCGACAACAACCGCAAAAACAAAGAAAAACAAAGAATACGATTTTACAGCTAAAGCTGTAATCTTTTTTCTGTGTCTGTTATCTCCTGTGAGCGATTGAGCTGAGAGACAAAGGGGCCGTTATCGGTCATGACTAAGTCATTATGTCGCTTTTACTGTGTGCTGATCTGCTTACTTGACAAGTTCCTTGTTGTTGACTTAAACGACAGGCGTGGAACAGGTGAGGCAGCCCACTGAGCCGCGCGAGTCACTTCTGTGGAATGCACTTCTGCTTGCCGTCGACGAACAATGAACAGAATGAGCTCAGAATCACGACCGTGCTGCTCGGCAGAGAGTCGAGATGGTTTAGATGGTCATGCGACAATGACAATAAAAATCTAAATACCTCGTCGAGCCACTTGGTTTCTTTATACACGCTACCGGTCAAAAGTTTGGACGCAGCCTATGAATTCAATGTCTTTTCTTTCATTCTCGTGACTATTGACGTTGCAGTTTCACAATGAAGGCATCAAAACTACGTATGAACACACACGGAATTATGTAGGAAACAATAAAAGTGTCAAATAAGTCAAACACGTTTTTACGACACCGGGACAAGGTGATTCTCCTTAAACTAGACCAGTTGCATTCAATCTTACACAACACATATGGTCAAATGGCTTGAAATAGTGCAGGAAGCAAAGGGGAAGCAGCTAGCGCTGACGCACAAGTGGGCAGATTCTACAAAAAAAAAAAACACCAGCGCTGTGATATTTAGGCTTATTCAGCCAAACTGGAAAAGCAGGAACCAAACGAGCTGAACAAAGCGATTTGAGACGCTGTGTCACTGACCAGACCTCAGAGGAGACGCCGGCTGCACAATGCCGGCCTCATCCGCCATGAACGTAGCGCTCGGTGTGGAACTATGGAATTCCTTCACAGGCTCCCTTTGTGTGTGTGAATGCAGGAGGTTTACACTCCCTGTCAACTAGCCCCCCCCTCCTCCCCCTCCCCCTTCCCCGCCCTCCTCCCCGACCGGACAACAGCTTATTTCATAGAGCGCGCTCCTTCTCTGCTTCTCTCCTGCTGCCTCGCGAGCACAGCATTAAGTTTGTCCAGGACTGCGGGCCAGAGTTCAGGTCAGCTGACCGCCAACTGAGTGATCCACCGAATGAGTAACGAACCAGGGGAGCTTCGTTTGACTGCTTGTACGAGGTTGAGCCACTCATACACAGTCAATCTGCATTTAATGCAGCCGACTGAGCGCGGAAAACTCCTGACATGTCAACACAGCAGAGGCATTTGACAGATATATTGGGGACTGAAACTTTCAATCTTACCAAAGATAACCAGGATGAAGAGCACGGTGGCCACGCCCGCCGTGATGAAGAACATGTTTCGGATGTGGTACGCCAGCTCCTCCTTGTCGTCCACGTTGGGCACCAGTATGGGAGGCACCAGGAACCCGATGGCGATGCCCAGCTACAAGAAAATGGAGCGTAATAAGAGACATTAGTCCAAAAACACATTTTTAAAAAATGACCACGTCCCCAGAATTTGTGTCAATTAAAAAAAAATATGATAAAAAATATAAATCTCCCAAAGCAAGCTGTGGCTAAAATTTGAGATTTTGAGCACTGAAAGGAAACGTACCAAATGACAACTATTATAAGGTACTACTTTCACAATCTTTGCTATAAGAATGTGTTTTCAGAGTCTAAGCCTTTCTTTGCCATTTAAAAAATGGCTCAACAATGTGGAGGTTTCCCTGTTTCGGAATCTAATTGGCCAAACTGTGAGAAAAAGCAACTTCAGCGACTTGGCGAACACACAATCCTCTCTGGGCTCTCACACCAGGACACTACAAGTCTCATGCAACTCTGGCATCCAGCGCAGGCCTGCGTGAATGCACTGGACTCAGCACTCACGCAAACAGACAAACCTGGTTTCCAAGAACTCCGATGGAACACGCGGTGGAAACCTCTTGTTCTCCAAACCACGTCGAGGCCAAGTACGAGGGGATACCCAGGACGCACACGGTGGCCACCGAGCAAAGAAACTGGCCCCAGAACGCCACTGGGAACATGTCCGGATGAGCGCTACCGATTTTCACCCAGGCGCCGATGCAGTTGAGGGCCGAGCCGACGAGGACGACCTCCCTGATGCCCCTGGCGTCCAGGAGCCAGAGGACGGGCAGGACCAGGGGCACGTACGTGAGGAGGTAGATGGTGGACAGCCAGTCGATGGCTGACGAGTCGACGTCGTAGAAGGACGTGAAGATGTTGCAGATGATGCCGTACTGCAGCCACATGGAGGCGTTGCTCGCCGACACGGCGGCGAAGAGGAACAGCATGAGCCAGCGGCGGCGGTACAGCTTGGTCTCCGACTTTGGGAGCAGCTGCGACCCGTCGCAGTGGAAACCTACCGGGACGGTTCCACCAAGAGGTCCATGGCTCCACCGAAGAGAAGCGAGGCCCGGACAGACTTTCTTGGCAGGCTTGGACCACGGCCACACGTCACGGCGGGGCTCCGCGCTGCCGAGGTTTCCCTTGAAAGACTCGTTTTGTGGCATTCTGTCGCTCCACGAGCAGAGCGTCGGCTGTCCTGAGCAGCCGGAGGGAGACGCTTCCCTCGGAGATGCCAGAGAGGTTTGCACAGCCGCAGCCGGAGTCCATTCACAATTGGTGGCACATGTGATGCTAATATAGGATGATGTTCCTAGGATACGGAGGCCACTCCCAGGTTAGCGGGCTACTCAAGCACCCAGTTAAGGTGCGACCGCAAAGAAATAGACAATAGAAATAAGGTCCTGTCGACCCTCTTTTGAAAGTGAGGGGAGCGTCTACAACGCGGTCATATGTCTGATTTCCTGCAAGAGACACCTCTGTTTTTGAGGGCTTAACAACCTAGAAATATCGACTGTAGATTATCAGTAGTTTTGCTGATGATGCGCTGTGTTGTATCATGGTAGGCACGAGGTCGGCCTTGAATTTCAAATTGCTCTTTTTTTTTGTTAAAAGAGGATGATGCATGTTTTTGTTGTTATGGTTTATTTGTATGGAGATATTTTTATGATGTTATGTTTTATTCATGTTTATCTGCTTAGGACTAGTGTATTATTTATGTATTTATTACCTTATCTGTTTATTCATTGATTTTTTTTTAATTTCCCTCTGGTGAGACATTTCCTCCGTCTGAACATGAATAAGACACGGTTTGTCCGACGGTCTTGGAAATGCCGCTGAGCGTGTTGCACAGTCGTAGCAAAGGATTTCTTAGCGTGACGTTGTGGTTCATTGAAGATAATTGAAGCAGGGTGGGGCAACAGTGTCTGGCCAAAGGCGCAGTTTGGGCTCAGCAGTGAACACGAACATCAGGCAGCAGAGCAGTGAAGGAGGCGTTGGACACAAAGAAAGAGGTGCTCGGCCCAGACTCAAGAAAAATGACAACTTTGGGTTTTCTTTTCCTTATTTTCATGATACAAGTGCCAGCTGGCTGGTGACGTTTATATAACATTTATAGCTGCATGATGTTCAGTCACTGTCCACCACCCTCTTGTTTTGCCATAAAATTAATCACTGTTGCAGAATCTCATAGTGTTGAGTCTGTGAAAGAACTCAATTTTTTCCTTCATTACCAATTTAAAAAAAACCTTTTAATAAATCTGGAGTCTTTATTTATTTACTACGGTGCCAATGACCTAAACAATATGTGGGTCACTTGCAACTGAGATGACAACGGGTTTTTTTTAAAGGTAACTGCTGTGACTGTAAACTGCTTGCTGTGGTACCTCAAAATCACTGCCACTCAGAACACTTTTAATGAATGAAACCCAGCTCGCCATCCAGTGAAGCATTGGATTCCAACAGAATTTTGGATTTGGGGTTTCCTATTATTGACAGCGTCAGTGCGAACAAACGTTTTGCGTGTTCATTTGATGACTTATCCAAACCGTCCCTGTTCAATTTAAATAATCCCAGGAGGATTAACAGATGAAGTGCACACAGTGCGATCGCCTCGAGACCACTTAAAACTCGTCTGTGTTGTTTCATTGTGACAGTTCAAGCGAGATGACCAAATAGTTTTCCAACCAGTTAACAACAAAAACTGTTCTCTGAGTCAATGCTGTTATCTGTCATCATTGTCCAGCTTCATAAAGAGATCAGTTTTGTTGCGCCCTGTTTTGTTTTTGTTTTTGTTTTTTTAATAAAAAATGAGACACATCTTCTGCTGTGTGCACAATGATTGCTTCACTTGAGTCGGTTCTGAATGAAAAGCAACTGTGAGCCGCTGCAGCGGTGCTGTGAGATCTTCCCAAGGACGCCTCCCTCTCCCACACGGCCTCATAGCTCAGTGGTTAGAGCACTGGTCTTGTAAACCAGGGGTCGCGAGTTCAATTCTCGCTGGGGCCTGAGTTTCTTTATCAACTTTTACAGATATTAGCTCGATTCAATTTCCTCTCCGGGCGGTACCGGCACCAGGTGGTTCGTTCTTTGCGTAACAAACCCGCAACCAAACACTCAAATCTGAGGGGTGACCCAGTCTTGTTGCCGTCGTTTCCCGGAGCCATACGTACAGTAATGGGTGAAGGATTCGCTGAATGCCTAACTTTGACCCCCCCCCGTCAGCTGTCCTTAGTGACGGCTCGGTGCCGTTTCGCAAACCTACCTGGTTCCCAAACACTCCGATGGAGCAGGCGGTGGACACTTCGTCCGGGCCGAACCACACGGAGGCGATCCGGGACGGCATGCCGAGGATGAACACCTGCGCGAAGGAGCAGCAGAACTGTCCCAGGAAGGTGACGGCGAACAGGTCCGGCCGGGCGCTGGCCACCTTCACCCAGGTGCCCAGACAGTTGAACGCCGTGGCCACCAGGGCCACGACCCGCAGACCCTTCTTCTCCAGCAGCCAGGTCACGGGGAAGATGAAGGGGATGTACGTCAGCATGTAGATCATGGACATCCAGTCTATGGTGAAGTAGTCCACGCCGTAGAACTTGGCGACGATGTTGCTGATGATGCCGTACTGGATCCATTGGTACGAGTTGCACAGCGAGTAGGAGCTGAACAGGAAGACGATGAGCCAGCGCCGCCTGTACAGACGCGTCGGCTGCGGCTCGTCGTAGCGCACTGGCGGCTTCTTCTCCTCCTCCCCGTCGTCGTCGTCGGCGGCGGCGGCTGTTGCTGTTGCGTCGCCCGCCCCCAGCTTGACGTGGTTCTGGTTGGCCTCATCCTCGGCGAGTCGAGCCTCGTCCAGCGTCTGCTTCTCACTCATGGTAAACTCGATGCGCACATGGGCCGGGCTTCCAGAATGTCTCCCCGAACCGCCCGTTGAAACTAACCTGAAAGTGACTCCCCGGACGCGAGTTTAAATCACGACGGACAGACAAGACAGCCCCCTAAAAGTCGATATGAGAGGCTGGGAGGATTTATCTCAGTGAGGCTGCGCACATCTGAATGAGATTTTGGTCAACAGATCGCGGCGCAATTGCCCTCCTTTGTGGTTGCCGGGGGGGGTCATAAACACGTCTCCTGTTTGCCGTGTAAGCCTTGGTTTCTTTCCTACTAAGTTATAGATTCAGCCGCGTATCGCCCCGAGTGTTTACACGTGTTGGAATCCCGACTGCGACCCTCAACACAGACCTAAAAAAAGCCGCTCCTGGATCTTGAAAATAGTCGGTCATTCGCGGGGCGGAGCCAGGTGCCAGTGAGTCGACCCCTCCGGCCACTTGTAAGAGCCATAACTTTGCGACAACTCCAACTAAAAGCCACGCAGATAGGTTGCATGCACACCAGACTTTACGGTAATTGTGGACAGTGTGTCGAAGTTCAACCGACGCGGAGCGGGTGAGTGAGTGAGTGAGTCATCTGGACCCCCTGGAAACAATCCATTTTTTCGTCATAGATTTGATAATCGGGTTGGTTTTTTTTTCCCTCCCTGTAATTTTTTTTTTTTTTTTTTTTTTTTTTGACTATTGATTGCACACCAACAAAGTTATGCCAGTAGTTTGAAACTCCTCCTTCCTGCTACACCAGGCATTACACATGAACGATTTAAAGTTACTACGGTGGCCTTACAAGGTCAAAATACATCCCCAATATTAATACTGTACTCTGGGATGAACTGGCGACAGCCTGTCGCGCTGACAGGGTCATAACACTAAAATAAAGCGCGTCATTTACCCTGTTAGTTGTCTGTAATTACTCGTGAGTAATCACCAGTCTCCCCACCTGCAAGTCCAGGAAGTTTACTTCCTAGTTACGACTCATAACACATATTTTGTGTTGTGTATTTGAGTCATCTACGCGAATAAGGTGACATTTGTTGAATTCCATGTGACTATTTGATTATTATTATTATTATTTTAATGCATTTCGTGATGCGTTTTACAGCGAAAGGATCAATATCCTTGAGCCTTGCCAAGACGCTGTATCTAACGATAGCAAACAGCGCCCTCTAGCGATTTTTTTAGAGGACAAAGGTTTTAAGACTGCACACACACACACACACACACACACACACACACACACACACACACACACACACACACACACACACACACACACACACACACACACACACACTAGGCTTCAATAAGAAATTGTGGGAGTCAAAAAAGGTGGAAGTCATAACATTTAATAATAAATATTCTTGCTTGGTGCTTTCACCTCCCTGCATATTCACCAGAGCTCAAGTCAAAAACCCATCGAATGCCCTCGTCTCCTGTGCTGGCTGTTTTGTTTTGGCGCCTCAAAGCCTTTTGGTCGGACCAAGACATTCATTACATTCTTGTTTGTCAACAATCAAATCTGTCAAAAAAATCTCCTGAGCATTAAAACACACCAAAAGGAGGTCACTACAAAAAGCTTGTGACGAGGACGACAGCACTGCTGAACCCGCATACACAAACACAAATACCAAACAATGGTATTTTATGAATAATCTGAACATACAATGTTTGTTTTTTTGTTTTTCCTCTCCTAAGGTAAACATAGACTGGTGGATTGGCTCTTCCGCATTTACATGAAGTTCATCAATTTCAAAGGTCCCATATTACACAAATTTTTTTTTTTTTTTTTTTTTTACAATCATTTTTTTTACATGAATAATCATCAACAGAATCTATATTTAACAGCCTCTGACAAGAAAAACACACAGGTATTAGTTTCCTGCTAAAGATGGTGGCGTCATCGCTGACCTGAGAGAGGTACCAGTGGACTCTCAGCGTCCTATGTGATGTCACAAAGGGGCTGACGTCTGGAATGGATTGCTTAAGCACGCGCTTCCTTCCTGAAGAAGCGGAGCGGGCCGGGAGGCCCGGTGACAGGCCGGAGGAATCACAGAAGAGGTGCTGTCACACAACACTGGTACAGTGAGTTTTTCAACTGGATCCATAATACGGAACCCTTTAATCTGACAAGAGCAAGAGAGATGAGCGGAAGCAAAAAATAAGTAAAATAAATAGAAACACGTTACAGTTTGGGTTCCATACACGATCTGTCAGTTAACTCCTTTGTAAAAAAAAATTAAAAATAAAAAAAAACAAAAAACAAAAAACGAACACTTGTGGACACAGTCAGTATTTGTCTCCGGTGAGGTCAGTTGTCTCCTGCGGCGCCAAGTGGTGGGGACGAGTCAGTGCTGGTAGTGTGGTACTGGGATGTGCTGGTTGTGGTAGCTGCTGTGGTGGGGGGGGAAGAGGAGCTCGGGCGTCTGAGCGCTCAGGCCCGTGCACAGGGGCTCGTGGCTGCTCAGCACCGACGACAGGTACTTGGCCTCCTCCGTCAGCTGCTTCACCTCCTTCCGCAGGGCGGCGTTCTCCTTCTCCAGGTTCTCGCTCTCCTGCAGGACGGGGACGAGAGAACGAGAGTCGGTCAGAGGCCGAGGCGGCTTGTGGGTGGAGTTCAGACGTTGTTTTTGGATGATGGTTACAGGCAGTACAGTGCTTTCAAAACCGTTGAACGGCACAACGGTGCCTCCAGATGAGGAGCCGTGCGCCAGCCGCCTTTGGCAATCCCCGTTTTCAGTGCCATTTCTTTTCTGCTGACATTTGTGGTTTCCAGTGGGTTTACTCAAGTCTTTCAAGTCTCCGAGTCTAGCCTCACAACCGCTGGATGTGCGCGCCATGACATTTATTAATGTCACTTCGAACCCATCGCCTAAAGACACTTAGCGTTTCCGAGCGTACCGCTTCAAACCCAAAGCAAGTTTCAGAGATCGGCGCACCTGTTTCACCAGAACCCCGTCGTTTAACCGCAGCCATGATAAATAAGCCAACGATAATGCTAATGAGCTGACTGAGAAAACAGCCTGGTGGAATTTGGCTGATAGACTCCTGCATTTCTAACCGAGCTCAAAGTAACTTTCCTTCACCGTGTGCAGTAGGAAGCCCCTCCCAGCGCTCACATTGATTCCTTTTTTCTTTTCAAACTACGGGATAACCATGGAAAAGAGAGAGAAATAGACATACAGAGTGTCTCAAAAAATTTGACAGAATTTCGCTGACCAATCATTTTGGCAACTCTTGTTGAAATAATCTAAAATTTTCACAGAATGTATAGATCAAGATTTTATATTTAGTGTTTTTTTTGGTTTTTTTTTGTGTTTCCAGGTCGAGCTGTTCACTCCAACTGGGCGTCAACAATCACCCAGTTGACGTGTGCCATGCCACAGGCGCTGCACATATTGAACACTTGTGAAATCGGTCCCATAATAAACTTATGACGTTCAACACAAACTGTTCAATTTCATTGATAACTGCCTTGAAAATTATGTAAAGAAAATAATTATACATACACGTATGTAGATACATATGTATCTGTATAAGGTCACTTCAGCACAGTAGGTAGCTTTCATATTATAATTTCCTAAAACATTTTGTGAAAAGACTGAAACCACGAGCAAAAAAAAAAAAACACTTCTGAGGGAAGTTGATGATGATAATAAGGGACTTTCAACATTTCCTTGACTTGCATACGAGGTGGAAAAGAGTGAAGGAGAGGAGGAGCAACTCTAAAGTTAGTCATAAAATCTGATTTCTGTTTTTACCATAATTTTACATAATTGGGGGGAATCCGAAAGCTTTACATACAACTTTTTTTTTTTCCAGCCCCCTCAGTCTGTTTGCAAGGTAAAGTGGAAACCCAAAATTGTCCGTAGGCGTGTGTACGTGACGGCCGATGGTTGTTTGTATTTATTTGCATCTATTTGTGCCTTGCGATGAAGTGGCCGCTTGTCCAGGGTGTCACCCTGCCTTCGACCTCCGACAGCTGGGAGAGGCTCCAGCTGACCCCCGTGACCCTGAGCTCAGGAATGAGCAGGTATTGAAAAAGAAAGGATGGACCCTGCCTGCGTAGATCGTAAAACTGAAACACTGCTGGTGGTATCATTTCCAATGATGCAAGATCAACTCAATTCGTGCCACCTCAACACATTGTCAACTCTGACACGATGAGCGCCGGGGCAACGCGTACGTCATCTTCTTTTTTTTTTCCCCTCTTAGTTGTGGGTGACAGAGGGTGGGGGGGTGGGGGGGGGGCATTCCGCTCTCGCAAAAAAGGTCATCGCACACTGGCCCAAAAGATCACAACACGACACCGTGGGTCTTTACTGTCAGAAAAACCTCTGGGCAAACCCCGGCACTTGCGTCATTTAGACAAATACAGCCCACTGCTATCTTTACAAGAAGTGACTGCCTCTCTCTCTCTCTTTTTTTCTTCCCCCCTGCCCACGCCGTACGCTCACTTAAGCCGCATAATACTACTGAAGAAAAGGAAACACGACACTTTGTCGCAGTGGGAAAATAACTTCCTGTTTATCGAGCGAAACCAAAACCACACACACACACACACACACACACACACACACACACACACACACACACACACACACACACACACACACACACACACACACACACACAGAGCGTTGTCGCTTCTGTTGTGTGCGTCTGTATGTGTGTGCGTGCGTGCTCTTTGACTGCGGCATGCTCGGGTGCGATTGATAAGGTGCAGCAAGCTTGGCCGAGGCGTCAGTCAGTGTATCTAAACGAAACAGGCCCACGACCGCCCACAGTGAGGATTTCTCTGAAGGCAAGAGACAAAAAAAAAAAAAAAAAATTGATTGTCTTATTCCTCAAACTGATAAGGTTCACAGAAACAAAGAGAAATAATGGGAAGGCGAAGTTAGCAGAAATCTAAGTGTGGCACAACGAGGAGCGAAGATGAGGATGGAGATAAGGTTCCTCGGTGCAGTGACGTGATGCGGCCGCAGGTCAGGCCCATCCAGCCGATGCAGGTCAGGACTGGTGGCCTCCTTGACGAGCTGCGCGCTGGGGACAGAAGTCGGGCGCACGGCCGCGACAACGCTGAGTCTGAATGCTGATGGATTCTAGCCGCGAAAACCGAGCGATTGCCCACACTTGCTAATTTATTCATCAGGCCGCTTGCACGCGCACTCGTGCTCGCACGCAGAGAGAGAGGCGTCCAAGTGTGCTGCCCAGCAGAAGCCGTGACACATTCGCCACATGGTCAGGTAGCGAAGCTGCTCGCTCAATCGAATCATCGAGTGCCGAGGGATTCTTGAATTTGGCGAAAACGGGAAACACAATTTGATTCGGTTTGAACGTTGCGTATCCTGAGAGTGTGTCATCTGATTCGTTGACAACATTTGCGTTTATTAATGAAAAGCCGATATAGCGGGAACGCGTCACGTTAACCGCAGCGACAATTGGCACCTTCTAGGCCTGGGCTGGGCAAAGCTTTTGACCCCACAATGGGGTATACATTTGACAGAGGGGGCGGAGCAGCAGCAGATGGATGGATGGAGTAATTGGTGATCTCATAGGAAAAGAAATATATTATGGAATAAGTGGAAAACGTGCTTTATCGTCGCCTGAAAATGAACAAAGCTCGGCGGGCCGGATTGTGAAGCTGAACGGGTCGCATATGGGCCCCGGGCCGCAGTTTGCCTACACCTGTTCTAGCCTAGTCAGTGAAGTGAAAACGCATCAGAAATGAGGAAAAATCCACCCTTCCCTTCTTTTGCTGTGCCCAAAAATGCCTCTCATGAAATGCCTCTTGTGATGTCACAAAGGGCACAGGCACCTCTTGTGATGGCAGTTTTAGCAGGAGGCTAAAGCAAAAACAGGAGGCTGCAAACAGAGAGCTAAACACGCAGGTTTTTCTGTGTGTGTGTGCGTGCGTGTGCGTGTGTGTGCGTGTGCGTGTGCGTGTGCACGTGTGCGTGTGTGCGTGTGTGCGTGTGTGTGTGTGTGTCCTCACCAGGTGCAGGCTGTCAGCTTTCTGGGTTTGCCTCTGCCGGCTCTTCTGGGCGGCGAGCCGGTTCTTCTCCCGCCGCATCACTTTCTTCACGTCGTCCGAGGAGCTCTGAGGAGGGAACGACACACAGATGGTCCGAATCAGCGCCGTCGGGTAGTTTTCTCGCTCTCTCTCTCTCTCGCTCTCTCACTTTGTGTTCTGTTGCCCCCCTTTTTCTTCTCCCTTGAATTTTTTTTTCTCGCCGCTAAAACGTCTTCAACGGCAGTTTGAGGCGAAGCGTCCTGTGGATGCTGCGGAGGGGCGTGTCCGGGGAGCGGCTGAGTCACTGGTCGCTGGTGAAGCCTACGCCCTGCTCGTCACGCTGGTATCAGATTAACTAAGCTTATTTGAAAGCAACACTGAGTCACTTGCACATCAAAGGGATCGGACGTGGATTCGGTGAAAAGCCGTTAACCGATGCAGCAGTTATGCGTCTGTTGACCGACACGCATGGCGAAGAGAGGCATGACATGGTTTCTTCTTCTTCTTCTTCCTCCCCTCTTTCTCTCATCAGCTCATTATTCACCCCTCTGCACTGCAAACTGAACCCACCCGGCTGCTGGTCAGAGCCAGCCAGCCGGTAGAAGCACAGACAGGAGACAAGTTCCTCCTGCACCAAAGTTCTTTCATCCCTCATCTTGCTGCCACACATGAAAACCACCAGGCCAGGCCAGGCCAAGCCAAGTCAGGCCAGGCCAGGCCAGGCCAGGCCAGGCCAGGCCAGACTGGGCCAAGCCAAGCCAAGCCAAGCAAAGCAAAGGAATCCAATCCAAAGCAAAGCCAGGCCAAACCAGCCCAGGCTGGGTGACCCACAGACAGGAGACAAGTTCCTCCTGCACCAACGTTTATTCAAGCCTCTCCAGGCTTTGGCACCAGGACATGCACGCAGGGGCCAAACCAGGCCCGGCCAGGCCACACCGGGCCGGGCTGGGCCAGGTTGGGTCAGCATGTCCCTGACAGCTCACATAGCAGTCACACACACACACACACACACACACACACACACACACACACACACACACACACAAAAAGGGGGCCGTTAGCACTCGCAAGTGGTGCAGACAGTGCGTTACTGCTGCTGCTGTTGTTGTTGTTTTGTTGCGTGCGTGTGTGTGTCTACGCGCATGCGATTCACAAAAGCCTACACACAGAGCGAGTCATGCCTGCAGCCCATGTGTGCAAGAGAAACACTCAGAGGAACTGTGAAGAGAGAGAGAGAGGTAGAGAGAGAGAGGGAGAGAGAGAGGGGGGGGGAGAGAGAGAGAGAGTGCTAAAAAAAAACAAAAAAAAACAAAAAACAACAACAACAGTTTGTTCGGAAGGTGAAGCACATCTCAGCCTCGACACTCACAGTCTGACCTGAGCCTTTATGTATCCACTGTACTGTACGCTTCTGGAAATGTGATGCAGCCCGTTTCACCGTGTGATGCTGTTGCCGTGTCCGTAAAGAAGCAGCGTTGCTGTCCCTTTAAGCGGGCGAGCGTGACCCCGGGAAAGGTGCGTGTGTGCGCACGGGGTTGTGGGAGTTCTTCGGAGGGGTCGTCGAGACGCACGCGTCCACCAGTGTGTGGTTGTGGCGGAGGGGTTTCAGGGAGAAAGGGCCTGCAGGTCTGCATCAGCAGTGAAGCGAGCCGACAACAACCACGTCCCAGTACGTATACACACACACATCTCCACACACTCGTATGTACGTTCATGTATCTCAGAAAGGAAGAAAGACAGAAAAGTGTGATGCAAGCATACGCGGCGTGGCGGCGCGTGGAGGCTCGCGCACTTACCGGTCTGCTCCCGGGTGACGGCGACTTGTAGCTCGTGTCGTTGCCGTCCGAGCCCTGGGCCATGGCCGCGCGCGGCGAGCGCGAGAGAACGACCACTTCTTCTTCTCGGGGGTGAGCTCGGCGTCCCTCGCGCTCCTCTGGTGCGCGCGTGGCGTGTCGGTGTGTGCCGCTTGCGGACGGCGCCTTCACGGCACGCGGTGTGCTCGAGCGAGAGAGAGAGAGTGAGTTAGTGAGTGAGTGAGTGAGAGAGAGGGAGGGAGGGAGGGAGGGGAGGGACAGCAGAGCGCGCGAGGGAGTGCGTGTGTGACAGAGTGAGTGACAGGACGAGCGCGAGGAGCTGTGTGAGTGAGTCGGTGACGAATCTTCTTCCCTCTTTTCTGTCCTCCTCTGTCACCCCACCTCTCTCTCTCTCTCTCTCTCTCTCTCTCTCTCTCTCTCTCTCTCTCTCTCTCTCCTTGCTCGCCATAATTAGGGTGTAAAGTTGCATTAGACTGAAAGTCACATGTCTGATGGAAAGTTCAAGCGCGCAAAGCAATGTTGTAAACTCCAGAAAAATAACACACACCCACCCACACACACACACACACACACACACACACACACACACACACGCACACACACGCACTCACAGGCTTGACCTGAAAAATTGTGAATTCATTAATCTGAGTGGACTTTGACACTGTGAGGAGAGACAGAATATTTAAGAGGAAGAAAAAAAAAAATCGCAGTTTTGAATGACCACTGTCGCCGACGTGGTTCATAAAGAGCGCCGGTTAAAAAGGAAAAACAAAAAAACAAAAAAAACCCTAAAACAACTTTCTTCACCAGCAATGCATGGTGTGCGTGTGCGTGCACGTTGAGCACGGTAGCCTCTTCCTCTTTCGTCAGGCGACCACAGAGTCTCGGCCCAGTTCTCTGGGGGACGCTGCATCCCAAAAGTCCTCATGGATGGCTGGGCGGCTGGCACAGCGTTGCATCTGCCTGCCTGCCTGCCTGCCGGTGATTTCCACCGCTGTCGACACACCGGCAATTTTCACACTCACTCACACACGCACACTCACTCACACACACGCACACACGCACACACACACACACACATGAGGGAAATGATGCCATTATCCACCCATTTTTTTTTTTTTTTTTTTGACTGGTTGGGTTCAACTTCCTGTGAATAATAAAATATAAAGAACTAAACACACACACACACACACACACACACACACACACACACACACACACATGGGGGAAATGATGCCATTATCCACCCATTTTTTTTTTTTTTTTGACTGGTTGGGTTCAACTTCCTGTGAACAATAAAATATAAAGAACTAAACACACACACACACACACACACACACACACACACACACACACACACACACACACACACACACCAGCTGCAGGAAAGTGAAGCAACACCCAGTAAATTTGGGCATTGGGAAATCCTGACGGGGCTCCCCTGTAGGCCACATGCAATTCCCTTCACCCTATGTAAATAACTGAGGGGAATCTTGTAGAAATGTACAGAAGAGGGCGATGAAATGAAAACGGCGGGGCGGGCGCTGAAATCTTCTCGTCATTTCTACACGTGCCGGAGATGAGAATGCACCTGCGTGTCCGTCCGGTCGGAGGCCTCGCCATCCGCCGGGGTTGTTTATTTTATCCGTCTCCTTGTTTACCCTCATCAGGAGGCAGCATTTGCTGATTCGAGGACGAGCGTTTTCTTGTCAGGGAGAGAAGAAGGAGAAGAAGAAGAAGAAGGAGGAGGAGGAGGAAGAGGAGGAGGAGGAGGAGGGAAAAAAAAAATCAGGAGCAAAACAGCTTTGCTCGGCAGAACAGTCCTCCCACACAAAAACATGTTCGACCATCGCGAGGAATTTTGAAGAGCCTGGGCGAGGGCAGACAGCTCCAATCCGTGGCATTTAACGCCGTCCAACAGAGTCGAGAGTGTAAAAAGTACAAAAAAAAGGAGGGAGGGAGGGAGAGAGGGAGAGAGAGAAGGCTGGCGGAGGGAAGCTGATTAGCCAAATTCTGCTGCTTTATCCGGGACGCAGACACAATGCGGTGCAAACACAGAAAAACAAAAACAGGCTGAGACCTTTTTCTAGAAGCTTGACCCCATTTCTCCCCCCCCCCCCCTCCCCCCACCCCCCACCCCAGTCGACAAACACCAACTGGACCGGCCTGCAATACGGCTCTTAATGCGTGACTAATTGTCTTGAATGCGTCGGTTGTGTATTGTGTGTGCGTATTATTTAAATCAGCGATCAGCAACCCGTTCGAACCTGAGAGCGACTTCGTGGTAACTGGGTCACACGGAGGGCAGCCAGTTTGCTGCCCTCTTCTGAAATAACACATTTCTCTGTTGATCTTTCATTGTAGAGCATTATTAATGATGCTCTCTGACACACTGACCATGGTTATGACTTATCAACAGTAAAATGAACAAGGTTGGATACAGATAATGTCAATATTCAACACCTTATTTCCATTCATCTGAGTTTCTAAGTTAGAACAGGCCTGAGGGCGACTCCTGGTCCTTGGGGGGGGTGGGGGCGTAGGCACCAAGTTGGTGACCCCTGATTTAAAGGGCCACCAACATTCATTGGAAATGAAGTAGGAGGTGCGGTTTGATTTCGATGAAGTGGTTTGTGTTCTCATTAGCAAATCATCGAATAATTACCACTTCTGTTTAAAATGGAGAGCCAATGTGTTGCCACCATGGAGCTCCAGTAGCCCAGAACTCGGATCTGCTCAGGGGTTTTTTTTTCCAATTTTCCCCCGAATACCAACACCAAGAAATTGTGAGAGATAAACATAACATTATTATTTGTAGCGTGCTCAAATCTTCCACGCTGGGGCGTTTTTTAGCGTCATTGTGCTAGTTGTGCCGCCTCTGTGTGCCCAAGCATGTGACACTGTTAAAGTGAGACAAAAAACAAATGTACCCACAAGCCAGATGAAAGCATGTTGTTGGCAAACATGGTATCTTTTTTTGTTTTTTGTTGGTCTTTTTAATTTATTTATTTTTTACCTTAAAGGCCTACTGTGTAACGTTTAGTACAGGCGTGGGCAAGCTACGGCCCGGGGTCCATATGTGGCCCGTTAGGCTTTTTAATCCAGCCTCCCAAACTTAAAGAAATGATATTAATCATAAGGAAGTAAAATAAAGCTTTTCTACTTGTCCAATGGGATGCTGTATTTGTTTCTCCTATGCGGTGGGTCACCAAAACCCTCATACATCTGCTCCTGCTCCGGCCCCTCCGTCAGATTTTAGAACCCATTGGCTTAGTAGCATCTCATAACCACAAACGTCAGTCACTTGATCGCACATCTATCTTAGACCGGGTGACGAGGTCAGGATCAAAATCAGTAATATAAATATAAATATAACCTTACATTTTGTTCTGGGAAGAGACCAACGCAAATGTCACTCCGGGGTCCTTTAATATCACAAATCTCTTCTTTTTTTTTTTTTCCCACCCCCGCCGTTGCCTTGGATCGTTGCAATAAAACAAACCACACGCGTTAACCCAGTTTACTGACGTCACGCATGTCAGAGGCGGCGCAAACAAGCGTTCGCCGAGGGTAGACGAGTGTGAAGAGCGGAGGCCTCTCGCTCTCCCGCCGCTTCGGGCCCCCGCTAGATGTCTGGAAAAAGCCCACGAAGAAGAGGCCACTCGCTCTAGAGGAGAGATGTCCTCATTTACGGTCGCTCTATCTCTGTTCGGCAGAAATCGAGGTTTCAGTGGGAGGTTTCTAATAAGCTGCGGATTAGCGGGGAGGAGCTGAGAGGTTACACGGTCTCACCGAGGGCCTACAGCTCTCAGGAGGGTTCAGCTGAACTCTGGTATTCACTTCAAAACAAAGGTGGCCTATGAGTCACTGAGAAAAAAAAAACCCAGAAGGTGTGAAGTCCAGTTGACTTTGATGAGGTGGCTCACTTCTACATCCATTTTCTCTGTTTTGTTGTTGTTTTGTATTGTTTACTGCCCATGAGTCCAACCCGGTCCATCAGTACTCAGACATGTGACCACCTGCTGGGATGCCGGTCATTGCAGAACCGGCGCTTTTGCTTCTTTTTTTTCTTCTTCTGATTATTACATGAGTTACTGATGTCATCTAGCTGACTGGAAGAGAAAAAAGACCGGTGTCCTCCTTCATTCAATCAGCACCGGGAAACAACACAATGGTAAGTTCCCCACTTTCACTTTCCTTCTTAACTTTACACATTCAAATAGAAGGTTGGGCAATCTTTATGGTATTCCAGGATCTTTTTTTCTTTTCTTTTTTTTTCCTTTCCAGAAGCATGATGCATCGAATCTACACATAGTTGTGAAGAAACACTTCCTTCCGCATATCGGCCTTGATCGCAGATGTTGCAAGATCCTGGCAGGACATTCTGAGCCCCAGATTACCGTCACAGTCAAGATAAGCAGCAACTGCTTCTGGTATCTGACGCTGGAGACTTTGAGCCGAGGAGGTCTACCTACAGTGATGGATCGGACATAAAAAAAATAATAATGATAATAAGTTTGCATGTTCTCTCTGTGTCTGCGTGGGTTCTCTCCGGGTTCCCCAGCTTCCTCCCACACTTTTTGAATTGAGAACTCTAAATTGTCGGTAGGTGTGTGTGTGTGCGTGTGAGTGCGAAGGGTTGTTTGTCTTTGTTTGTCTCTATGTGGCCCTGTGATGAACTGGCGACTCGTCGAGGGTGTCACCCTATGACAACTGGGAGAATTTCCAGCAAACCCCCATGACCCTGAGTGCAGGAGTGAGCGAGTATTGAAAATGGATTGACAATAATAATGATAATAATAATCATCATCATCATCATAATAAAACAGCGTCACTGGAAAACATATGTATGCTGATTTTTAAATGTTCTGGCCCAGAGAAGCTAGAAGTAGCCACCTCCCTGGCTGGCGTCCTTCCTTTTAAAATCTGACGCAGTTGCGGAAGCCCTCCAGTGGGAGGCGGTGTAGAATATGGAGAACAGCGGCTTCAGGAACATTTTCCAAATACTTTAAAGTGGACGAAAAAGCAATAAAAGGCTACGAAAAGACGCAGCGTGAGTGTGTGTGATAATAGCGACGTGTCGTACAGCAACCAAAAGACTGAGTCTCGCTGTATTACTCAGGCTGCGCTACAGCGTCTATTCACGGGCGCGATCCCACTACTGAGCGGCACGGGGGCTTTGGCCTGCTCCGTTTCCGACCTGGGCCGGTGCACCCCTCCTTAGACGACCTGGTGGTCCCGGGCTCCCCCAGGAGCACCATATCGATACCGAGCTTAGTGCGGACACCCGATCGGCATAGTCCGCTGCAGCTCAGAACTCCTGAGCTCAAACGATCCGCCAGCCTCAGCCTCCCGGTAGCTTGGATTACAGGCGCGCGCCACCGCACCCGGCGAGAGAAGACTGTGCTCCTAGTGTATTTATCTTCGACTGGGGTGACGTCATCACGCAGCGACAGCACCTGGCGGAAAATTTGAAAGGCCCGTGTGTTGTCAGTACAGACCGTGGATGTACTATAAGAATGTGGTGTTTTGCTGATTATTTTTTAATTTGTTTTTCAATGTTGTTCAATTCAAATAAAGTTGAAATAATACTAATAAACGCCAGTGAGCTAAGCTCTTTGTGCATTTATCCTCGACTCAGTAAACGTCATCAAAGAGCGCGAAATGTGTGGGGGACATCTAGTGGTGTGTCTCGATTCTGCAGCTGCATTCCGTATTTATAGAAGGTAAAACGTGCTTAATGAAAAAAAGAAAGTGCTCATGTTGCACTAACTGAAGTACGAAAGAGGATTAGGGCCACAGCGAGGGGAAAATATTACAGGAAGTCGTTTTTCTGTTTCCATTTCGAGTTTTAAGTTGATTTTTTGTGAATAAAGTAGACATTTCGTAATCAGTTTATTGCACCGCAAAGGTCATGAGCGTTTCTTTGGAAGTGAATGTATGCATGTATTTATTTTAAACGTAAACGTTATCTGGAGTCATTTCACTTCCTCCCAAGTATGTTCCAACTTTTATTTTATTTTTTTGAACAACTTCAGGGTGTTTCATGGTGTCAAGATTTAAAGGCTTCACAGTCAAGCAGCCTTATTTATCCCCTACATTTAGCCCTCTGTTTACTACCTCTACCTCACAGCTTTAATACAAAATTTTCCCTAGCTATCAGCACCTTTATGACATCACACAGACGATTTTCAAAGCTGCATTTTTCGGCATTCGCTGTCATACAGAGGAGCGAGCTAAAGTAAAGGGTGGACTCCTCTGAATTCTGGGGGAATCATTAAAACAACTAGAGTAACAAGTTGTACAAATTACATTTATAGTGTGTCCCTTGTTATATACACGTTTGAACATTTTTTCAATCAACATCTCGAACCAAGACAAAATAAAAACAAAAATCCTCCCAATTAACAATAAAAAGGCTTTTATAGGCATGAACTTAAACACCAAATCACAGCGTTCAACAACACACTGGACAGGAGCATGTCTTTATAAAATGATTGTGTTCACAGTATGAGACGTTTCTTTCTCTCTTTTAATGTATTGAGAGCGCTGACAGAACTTAGACCATGTTACAGTACAAACCACTTTTTCGGTTCTTAAAAATCAGTTCAAACAGAACAAAAAATAAAACGGGGATGAAAATCCATAAAGATTGGCAGCATCTTCACCACCATTAGACTTTTCATTGGACTTGATTAGCTGCAAGAGGTAAAAAGAAAGATGATTAATGCACCAATTTCTTCATACGCCACACAGAAAAATAAAAATCAGCTCATCCGTCTCCTATCTGGTTACCTGCTCTGAGCTTTTGTCCATTTCAAGGCGTGTCTCGGAGGCACGGACGTGGTCGGGTGGTAGAAGGTGCAACCTGGTCGTTTGCACTGCGCCGCAAAGCGACAAGGCTGTTGGACAACACCACACAAAGAATTAACAGAATCAAAACAGAAAGGTGCACTTCCCTGCAATCTGTTTCACTGGACAGTATGACAGAAAACCTGTACGTCTCCTATGGGGTTTTACCTTGGGATGATAGAACGGACACTCCAGGTTCTTGCAGTCGGGGAAGAAGCGGCAGGTACTTTTGGCCGAGATCGGCTGCGCAGCTGTGGACAGATTTCGTTTAGAAAAAACGAGTTTCGGGTTGGAACCAGCTGCACTCAGTGTGTGTGTGTGTGTGTGTGTGTTTGTTTTGAGATGACCTACCTGGCCTGGGTGGAGGAGCACCGGTGCTTCTCCGGCTGACGTGAGTGAAGGGACAGTCTGGTTTGGTGCACCGAGCGTCGTATTTACAGTTTGGATGGACGAAAAGGCATTTATCCCCAAACTTACAGCTGGGAAATGTTCTTTAAAAAGAAAAAAAAAAGATGACATTTTATTGAAAGAGAGGATTGAGTGAGAAATATTTTATTTCATTTTTATTTCTTTTAAACAAATATAATTGCCCTTCTATTTGCGTTATATTGTTGCTGTAATTTCCCTAATGTGCGATTGATAAAGGCGTTCTATTCTATTCAATTCTACTTTGGAGGACAAACACTCACTTGCACTGTGTCGTGGGGTGATGGTACGAACACTCGTCGCCGCTCTTGCACACCGGCCAGAACTTGCATCTCTCCATCGCCTTCTGTCTCTTCAGCGGGACTGCTCCCTCCTCCTCTTCCATCTCCTCCATCTCAAAGTCCATCGCGTCGTCTGCCAGAGGAGGACAGAGAAGCTCAAGTCAGGAAGGCTCAAGTTTGTATGGCATTATCTGAATTGTATCTTGGGAACTGAAAAGGAATGTGACTGTGTGCATTACGTTCTTTGTTAATTATAAGATATTCAAATTTTATATTAACATTTAATAAAATAACATATTAAAAGAAGTCTTCTTTCTAGACCGGAAAATGTTTGGATTTATATTACACAGTTTTTCTTTTCTTTTACAAAGAATGAAATAAAGAATAAATTATATTAAAATGAAAATGAAACTTTCTACTCGAAACACTGTGGAGGCAGTGCTGGGAGATGTCGCACCTTCCTCTGCAGCGAGCCGTCCCTGCAGCCGGTGCAGGACGCTGACTTTGGGCTCCCTGCTCAGGTGGGCGGGGGCCTCTGTCATCTTGGTCGGGGGCCTCACGTCGTCCAGCTCCATTTCGCTGTCGGCGAAGTTCCCCAGCGGGCTCGGCACGCCGTCCAGGGTGACAATGAACTTGGGGCTAGCAGAGTCGCCTCGGTCCTTGCTGATGCTGGGAAACAAACACAAAGTAAATGTTAAAAAACAACACTCGTGACAGGCCAGCAGCGAGGCGACCGGCTGGTAGACATCAGCTTGGATTTGAACTACACGTCTCAATTTCCAATTCAGACTGTTACCCGTCTCCCTCTTTTTTTTTTTTCAACTTCCTGCTTAAATCTAACCTGACATCTGCATTGACACCTCGCTATGGCTGTTAGTTTTTTTTCCGCCAACGTGCATTCATAGATGCGGGAAAAGGAAATAAGTCCGTTTGTGTGTCGTTAAGATCCAAATGCAAATGACGCACAACGAGACTCCAGCTGCAGGCGCAGAGCTGCAGCCCTGCTGCTGCAGCTGGCTTTTACAGACTCAACTCAGACAAAAACAAGACCAACGTCCGAGCTTTTCACATGTTGTTTTTTGTGTGCAGAGTATTATAGATAAAATTGCGGCTGTTTGTCAGGACTGCTCTGGGGACTCGAGTGCAGTGCGAGCGGGATGTTATCGCCTGATCAGAGTGTGATGGAAAAGTTGAACTCAGTTCGTGTGAGACAGCAGAGGCGTTTCCATTGAACATTACGCCAGACTTGAGAAGAGCAAAACAGAATGAAACAACCGTTTCTTTTTTTTTTCTAAAGGCAGAAGAACCTTTATTTGAACCCTGCACAGATGTAGCCGAGGTCTGCACACTTGACGTGACTTATAAACTAATAATGCAAATACAGCAGTGATGGACCACTGGAGCAAAAAAAAAAAAAAAAAAAAAAAAAAAAAACTGAGCTTGGTCACTTAAACCAAGTAGTTTAAACCCAGACTACATGTAGAGAGAGAGAGAGAGTGTGTGTGTGTGTGTGTGTGTGTGTGTGTGTTTGCACCTGGCCTGGACGGTGCGTGGTATGGCCGGCTGGACGCCCTCTCTGGGCTGCTCTCTGGGCTGCTCTCTGGGTTGAGGCTCCTGCTGCTGACTCATGATGAAGGACCGGGTGTCAGAGGTCTTGGTCTTGCCGCCCTCCACAACCTTCACACCTACAGGCGGCAGCGGCCATGTTGCATGGATTACTGAAACCTTCTTCAACCAGTCTGTGTTTTTTTTGTTTGTTTTTTTAAAACTGCCCACGGCGCTCTGACGCTCTGTGGGTTTGCGCGGCCGCTGCTAACAGAACTCTCACCATAGTTGTGGCGCTGCTGTGCTCCGTCACCACCTTCGGCCAAGCTGAGCTGCAGGCGCGATGCTAAAGATCTCGCTGGAGCTGCATAGAAGTAATGGAATCAATATGCAACTGAATCAAAACAGACCTCTGACTTATTTCCCTCTTACGTTAGACAAGTTATATGACTGATGCACATACGGTAACAACACTTTGAAACCTTGTAATGTGGAAACCACACTGGTCTGCTGCTTGAAGAGTTTTTGGTTGAAGTAAAATAGGCTTTCCTGTCTTACTGTATTCATTTATCTGCTCCTTCTAAACAGGCATATCCAATTTTCCCACACTCTGCTACAACCCTGCGTACAAGAGCACCCATCTCTCCATTTTTTTTATTTTTTTTTTAAATGTTATATAGACAGTCACACACCAGGTGCTCCAGAGGGAGGTAGCCCTGTTGGGGGGTAGGCGCGAACCCGGGGTTCCAGGCTGTGGAGGTGCTCCTGCACCAGCTGGATGGCTGCGCTCATCTCCTCGCTGCTGGCCCGGCGTGCACGAGGCGCAACGGGAACCGTCTGCCTCTGCGGCACTGTGGGAGAGTCGGAGGTGAGGCGGGAAGGCGAGATCGACGACGGCTGCGGTAGATTTTATGTTAGTAAATGTACTTGAAGGGAAGGCTGTGGTTTTGGTGATGGAGTCCTGGGCCTCAGAGATGGCTTTCAGTATCAGGTTCCTGTTGGCTTGCTTGGCTGGCGGCAGAGTTGGTCTGAAACGGTGAAGAGCAGAGTTGCAATAAAATCCTGCAGGGCGAAAATGAAAATGCAACACGCACACTTCTCTAATTTTAAAAGGCAACGCTGGACTGCAGGGCCTGTTTTCAAATCACAAAATCATGCAGTTTCTTGTAAAGGGCTTAAACACTGACTTGCGTTCGGGTTTGGCAGCGAGCGACACTCTGCTGGAGAGGCCACGCCCTCCATATTCCTCGTCCTCCTCCTCGCCGTCGTCACTGTCCTCGTCGCTGCTTCGATTCACTCGGACCACTGAACTCACGACCGGCGCCTTGCGTTTCCGTGACAACTCCTCCTGCCAAACAGAAACCCTGAATTAGTACCGAACATGTTCTCGTGAAACAACCAGGAGGATGTTTTCACGTGATGTCACAGGGCTCAGATGGAGGGCAGGCTGCTGAGGATCCGCCGTGGAAAAAAGTTCTGGTGTTTTGCGTAGTTTACAGCTGCTCCAATTGCTCTAACTGAGAAAAAGAAAAGCTTTTTTGTTCACAGAGGGGAGAAGTGTATCGGGATCTCTACACTACATTCGTACGTTCCTGCCCTCCATCTGAATTCGCGCCACCTTGAGAAGTCATCACAGCCACATGACTGAAACCCAGCCATTGCTCCAAACGTCACCCAAACCTACCCGGCTGGAACCGGCCGTGCTGCTCCTGCCAGTCCTGCCGTCATGATGCCTGCTGTAGGCGGAGCCCTCGCCGGTCGAGTGATGCCCGGCTGAGCTCATCCTGCTCTGGCCCGGCCGGTAGATTTCGGCGGTGGGTCTGCTGCTGGTGCGACGCGCTCTGCTGTGGCTGCCGCTCGTGGCCAGAGGGTCCTCGGCAATGAGGTCGTCGTCCATCTCCGGCTTGATGTCGATCACGGCTTCCGAGGGGAGGAGCTCCATGATGGGCTTCACGGCCGAGGTCAGCCGGGAGGAGCTCTTCTCAGCGGCGCTTCTCCTGATGCGGGAGAGATCATTTTTATCATTTCACCTCAGCACTGTGTAACACCGTCAATGGCCAACACTATTCTGTAAAGTGTTTAACAGGAAGACATTTTAGAATAAATACTCATAGCATGACATAACATTAATAGGCAGCACAGTATTAATAATGGGATTGTCATGAGGGCAGATAATTCTGCATATTGAAATCACAGAGATGATGCACATATAATTATGAAGTAGCAGTGGCCACTCACTAGCAGGTAGCAGTAGGTTGGAATTCACAGCGATCTAGCCCTTGTTAATGTTACAAGACTACATTACCCATGTTCCTTAGCGGTGTGGAGGTTCAGGAAGTGTTACGTGAGAGTGCACGTTGTGCTTTCAGTTGGAATGAGATTGTGCAATAAACAAGACGCTTATTTCCTCCGTCCACAAACGTGTCCCTCAGCCTTTTTGTTCCTACAAAGTCACACGTTGGACCTGTCGCCCCAACACAGCCTCTCCCTAGGCTGCTTTGTTGCCATGTGCACTGATAAGGGGGTTGTTACACATATAAATAGATGTGGGATAATGTAAAAGTAAGAGTGTTACAGCATTTCAAAGTGTTGGTGAAGCATAAAGCCTGGAACCAGCGCTCAAGTTGAACTGGATCTTTAATCTCATCCCGACTTCGATGATCTTGGCAGGTGCCGGAATGTTTTTAAGTCCGCTCCTAAATGATTAAAGCTGCTTGTAATACCTGCTTGAGTTTGCCGAGCTGGACACACGCGTTTCAGTCCTCTCCGATCGTGAGCTGGACACCAACAAAACTTTGGACTCCTCTGACTTGAGGCCCTCGTTTATACACACTGTGATCTTCCCAGCGTTGGAACCGCCATCAGAATAGTGCTGATGCCTGAGAGATGCAGGCTCTGCAATGAAAACAGAGCCAAGTGTCAATCGGGGGGGGGGGGGGGGGGGGGATGAGACAACATACGTCCAGCCAACAACAGCAAAAAACTTTAGTGTCAGTATTCGCATGCAAGACTACCTGTTTATTAATGCTGCTGAATCAAAACAGACTCCTACACAACTGCATATTTATTCCATGCATGGTTAACGACGTGCAATGAATGAACTTGAAATAAGCTCAACTTACCGACAGCAACCGTTCTCAACTTATCAAGGACACCCTGAAGCCTTAAAAAAAAAAAAAACCCAACCAAGCAAACACAAGTTAGAACAAACAGAGGGTCCCTCGGCCTTGATACGGGAACGACAAAACTAATGGCCAGGTTATGCAAGACTTCATAGTCGAGTGAGATCGTACCAGGCTGTGAACTTGGCGGTGTTGCTCCCGAGGAAGAGCGACAGATCGTCAGCCATCTGTTGGGGGGTCTTCTTGTTCGCCACCATCACCATGATGTAGTCGGGGAGCTCGTCGTCTAGTTCGACAAAAAAGAGGAAAACGCGTACGATGTTTGTTTGAAGCTTCATGCCACGAAAAATGATTTTTTATATTTAATTTACTCACCGATATACGCCCCGAGCTCTTGTAGCTTCCCCTTGATAGCAGACTGCAAGAGACCAGAATACAACATTTTAGCGAAACACGTCAAGCTGTGCGCGCACAATTTTAATAACTACATCCTTTCATGTTCTCTAAGACTCTGCTTTGCCACGTTATGAAGTATTGTTGCCACCGTTGCCTCTCCCTTGTAAACATACACCGTTTAGCATGCGGCTTGGCTAACCGAGCTGGCTGCATCGCCTCTGCTAGGCTAATGCTGACAACAAACCCGGAGGGCAGCTTTGTCTTTCAAATTCTGATGCCATTCACCTTTATGTTTTTGCTAATCTCTGCCCCGATCTCCATGGCTCGCGTCTAATTCAATAAACACAAAAACAAACAAACAAACAAAACTAAATATAAACCTGGTCGTTCGTTTACGCTTAAACGCTAACTAGCAGCAGCGAGAGGAGAGACACGTGACCTATACGACGTCACTACGCAAGTGCGTCGACGTAAGCGCGCATTTGTCGAGAGCGCAACTGAGAGTGTTAACCCGGTGCTGCCCCACAGAGGCCATTTTTAGATTGCAAGGGCTTTTTTGGGGGGGACCGCCATCGCTCGATTTTTCCTCCATTTTCCAGATCTTTGCTATTTTATTAGGAACAGCACTGGAGCAGCCTCACACAATAACCTACCCAAAAGCTGTATAGAGCTCCTCACTTGTCTATTTAGGACAGGAACCCCTCCTTCCCCCACCACGCGCACGCACACACCTGATTTTGATCGACTCTTAATGACCAGGTTTCACTTTGCGAAGATTATCTGACTCAGGTGTGTTTTGGACTTACATAATGACGATGCATTAAAAAAAATAGAAAATAAAAAAATAAAAACAAAATAAAAATAATTAAAACGTATGACTTTTTTTTTATGTGGATTTGTTTCAGATTCAATTTCTCATAAACGTAAAAGGAAAAGTTTTATTACATCACTGCAAGGGTTTCACTGAAAAAAACAAACAAAAAACAAAAAACACCAAATGTCCACCAGATGGGGCAAGAGTCCACAGGAACAAGTGTAGTGGGGGATGAAACTCATCTCTTGGTGCATGACCAAGCACAGAGTGTAAGAACAAGCTGTGACGAGCAAGTGATAGAGAAGACATGATAAACAACATAAATAATGAATCTAGTCGCGGTTTGACATTAGACACACAGAAAAGCCTTTTATTTTGTTTAAATCCTAAACCGATATCTCTTTAAACTGGTTGAAAAACACCAAATTTAATAATAATAATAATAATAATAATGATAATGATAATAATAATAATAATAATTTAAAAAGAAAAAGACAAAAGAAACGTCATTTGCACCTGCATAGAGCAGGCCGGCGGCACGTGCTGCGTGCGCCGCTGATAGCAACACGTGTGCAGTGCTGCGCCACCACTTTCACCTCGGCCGCCGTGTTTGTTTCCTGTTTTGCAGCCTCTCAATGCCAGGCAACAATGGCGGGAAGGATCCAGCTCGCCGTCTAGACAGGCGCCCCGCTCACACACACACACACACACACACACACACACACACACACACACACACACACACACACACACACACACACACCTCCGTTTGCTTTGTTGACACCGTCTGCTTTGTTGCTGTAAAATCATCACTTTTTTTTAATTTTTATTTAACAAATCTCATGACACCTCATGTTGTTATGACTCAGTAATAAACCCACCACCATGTCTCGCCGTCTCACTCCCCCATAACCCCCCCCCCACACACACACACACACACACACTCCCCACCACACGCACACATCTTTAATCAAATTCCTTTGATAGCTGCCGTTTGTGTTTTCAAAGAAAGGTTCCAGTTTTTCCAGAAAAGAAAAAAAAACTGCATAGAAACACAAAGTTACTTTAGCCTCCTTTTACCTTCAAGTGTTAGCCGCACTGGACTGATGTGGGTGGTGTGCAGAGGGCCGCACTTGTTTAAAGGAGAACCTTGAATGGCCCCAATTGAAAGTCTGGAGTTTTTTTGTTGTGTTTTTTTCTTTATTTGCTTCAAATAAATGTCAGGCGGACACAGAGCGGCGCTCTCTCCCGCTGTTTGTCATGGCTCCGCACTTTATTGGATCCAGAGTGGGTGAGAGAGAGTGGGAGAGAGTGAGTGAGAGAGAGAGAGCGTGTGTGTGTGGTGTGTGTGTGTGTGTGTGTGTGTGTGTGTGTGTGTGTGAGAGAGTAACAACAAGCAGCAACAAGAGTGGTGTGTTGTAACGGCGAGACGGCTCCGTCGTTCACTCTCTGGCTTCTCCCGACTGAATTTCTCACATCAGGCCAACTGGCAGCTCGCAGGTTTAGTGTAGCGAGCGGAGCTCACCATGTTGGCCCTGCGGTGAACCGGTGACCCGTCCGGGATGTGACCCCGCCTCCGGCCTGCGGAGTGCTGGGACGGGATCCAGCCCCCCCTCCCCCTCAACCCCACTCGACCCTCGACCCTCGACCCTCAGCACTGCGTGTGCAGGAGGAGCGGTGCCGCCCAGTTCGTGGCTGCGTTGCCATGACAGTTTTTTGCAAAATAAAAGCGATATTCATAAAATCTCGACAAAGCACAATTGGGATTTGCAGGTGTTTCCATTGAATGGTGTGAAGCGCATAAGTTGTAATTCTTGTCAAATCTCGTCCCGCGAGACCCCACTTTGAGGTCGACGGAGGCACATTTTGCGTTTTGGCCATTTTCAATTGAAGTGAACTGGTCATGTGACCCCGTACATGATATTTGAAAGGTTTTTCAAAGTTTAGGTGTTTCCATGATCAGTTTTTTTTTTTTTTTTTGCGATATTCAGGTGATATCATGACCAATCTCACTATGGACAAACATATACAGTAACTCCTCTCCGACCCGCCTTCCTCGGTCCCTGATTGACTGCGTGATCTAGGCCGCTGCACAACCCAAACCTGAACCCTGACCCTAAACCAATCAGGGATCGAGGGAGGCGGGTCGGCCAGGAGTTTTGCGGTCGTCTATCGGAAAGCGAGCAGTTGGGAGCTTTGACGTCGACATGGTGGTATTCTTCATTTTGCAACCAGTCACATTTATTGTAAATCGGAAAGCATTTCTGTGCACAGACATTGAAATGTGCAAGTGTGTTGAAAAGACAAAACAAACAAACACAGGCTGAACTTTTGTGCTACATGTGTAAACCATTCTGTTTCTGGCGTAGCATGAACAGTAGAGGCGCAACAAGGAGGAGGATCGAAGGCACAAGAGAGTCAATATTTTGTTACCACTGAACTCTTTTAGTTTGTCAGTCGTGTTTTTCCCCCAGTGAAAAAAGGTTGATCGTGTGAAGACTTTGCAGGCAAACCCTAAAATAACTTCTGAGAAAAATGATCGCGCATCATCAGTGCACCATCATCATCGTCATCGTCTGCGTGTCTGCACTGCGACCGCAGCGGCTCCGTCCTGCGGCCCATGCTGGCGCTCGCTCCCCTCCAGGAGGCTGCGGTCGTCCTGCTTCCCCTTTCTGAGAATCAGCCGCCTGCTGCTGCTGCTGCTGCTGCTGCTGCAGCGGCGGCGGCGCTGCGGAGGAAGAGGAGGAGGAGGAGGAGGAGGAGGAGGAGGAGGAGGAGGAGGACCCCGTTTCAAACTCAGCAGACAGACTTTCCTGTCAAGTCTCCCGCCGCAGCGTCACCCACAGACCGTATCTGAGGAAAGTGTTTTTCTTTCTATTCCGGCATCAGGTTACACTGCTGCTGCTGCTGCTGCTGCTGCTGCTGCAGATGCTGGTGCTGCTGCAGCAGATCTGGCCTGAAGGCTGTCAGGACGAACTGACAGACGGACGGACGGGCAGAGGACGGAGAGGTGGAGGTAGAGGAGGAGGATAATTCATCGCACCTGTTTGGGGACAAAGTGTAAGAAACCCAACGCCGACTGCAACCCGCCGCCTCCTCCCCGGGAGGAGATGACACCTGGACTGATGGAGGCGCTGCAGCTGGAGCAGGTTTTCATGCGTGGGCCCCGAACAGCTGCTCCGCTGCATGTCGACCAGTGTCGGACAAAACCTCCCAGTGAAGCTGTGCTTTCAGTCACACAAGCGCGAGAGGTGATTTACTGACTTCAGGACGACATTTAATTTTCTTTTCTTCTTTTTTTTGGTTGTTTGTTTCACCCGCCACCCCTCCCTCCCCATAAATCCTCCCCCCCCCCCCCACGCGCACCTTGACTCCGGAGGGTTAATAATTGACTTTCGCTTCGCAGCTTTTTCACTCTTTGCTTTGGCGGCGAAGTGCGGCGAGTCCCGCTGTGATTTTCACAGCCGGTCTTGGTCGCTGCAGCCAAGTCCGCTGGAGGTACGCTGGACGCTGGGAGCCCCCTGCAGGGCCGCTCAGCTGGAATATCCAATCACATCGTGTCGTTTCGGGAAGCTCAGCGTTTTCGCATTTTCTTTTTTTTTTTTCCCGATGCAGTTTTTTTTTTTGCTCCAGGCGCCTCTAAAAGCCACGAGAACTGAGAGAAGTTGTTAACTTGTAATTTGCAGCCTCTGATGTGTAAATTCCAGCGATGTGCGAGTCTTTGTTAGCGCCCGGGCTTTTTTTTCTGAGAGCGGAATCGTATTTTTTTTTGTTGCTTTGTTTTGTTTTTGACTGTGTGCACCTCTTTTTTTTCTGTTTTTTTCCTCCACACACCCACACAGACTGTGGATTTCAAGAGACAGGAGCAGTTTTAGGACAGTGTTGATTCGAGCGCTCAGCTTTGCCTTTCACAAAAGATTTTGTGATTTTCGTGTTTATTCTCTTCCGCAAATTCCACAGAGGTCGAAAGGGGGAAAGAAAGCAAAGTCCCAAACGTCCGGCGGCGCCCGAAAATGATGCAAGTTGTGCGCACTCACCTGGCACGTTGTGTTGCCTTGCTTTGTGTTGCGTTGTGCAGTGTGATTCAGTTGCAGAAAATAACGGGTTTGGTTTTGCCGCCGTGACTCAAAGCGCTGCAAGCCGAAGCCTGTGAAATAAAACTGTCACATGCTGGCTGGCACGGCTGACAACCTCGGCTGATTGCATCTGCAGCTGCTTGAATCAACAAGTGTGTGTGTGTGTGTGTGTGTGTGTGTGTGTGTGTGTGTGTGTGTGTTTCTCTCCCTCTCTCCCGCCTGAATACACAACGTATGCGCGAGTCCCTTTGTTTGCAAACAGCTCCCAACCCTGATTCATCATCCCATCACGCCGCCTTTCACTCGGTGTGTTTTGCTGATGGCATTTCAATTATTATTTAAAAAAAAAAAAAACACAACATTTTCATCATTTCAAGATTTCCTCTGAAAACCTTCTGGAGCGCCGGTTTTCTGTTGTGTTTTTTTTCCCCCTTTGAAGCGCCACGGTCGCCGCTCTGCGATGCCCGTCACGTCGGAACCATTTCCCCCACTAATAATCTCTTCATAAGGACAGAACTGGGCGGATAATACGGCCCATTGTGCCCGTGAATGTCTGCAAAGAGGGCGGCTGATTATACGGCGGCGGCGTTGCTGCTAGCTGCGCCGCTGTTTGCCTTTAATTAGAGTATTAGCGGGATGCCGAGCCGTCCTTTCATCACGGGACGCGCTGGCGGGGGTGAGGGGGGGGGGAGGAGCCTCACAATGGAACGCCCCGCTGAGCTGCTTCATCGCCGACGCTGATGAGACTAATCTGCTCCACGAATCCTCGGATATGATGATAGATTAAAATCTTAACCATAAGATTATTACTGCGTTACAATTTCACCAAATTAAAGTGATATTTCTAAAATTTCGACAAAGTACAATTACAATTTGCAGGTGTTTCCATTGGATGGTGTGAAGCGCATTAGCCGTCATTCTCGTAGAATCTCGTCCCGCGAGACTTTAGGAGAATTACGCTTGCTTTTGTTTGTTTACGTCTGTTTAGAACGGTCGTTACATTTTTCTTTTTGATTACTTGTGAAAAATATTCAGTCTCTTCGTCCGTCCGAACATGACGCGCCATTTTCACTTGAAGTCCAACTGGTCACATGACCCCGCACGTCATTGCGTCGTGTAACTGCGAGAAAAGTGTTTCCATGACACTTTTGCGATATACCGCTATATCGACACGTCTTATTATTATTATTATGATGAGTTGTTTTCCTCTTTGCTGCGATATTTTTTCCGCAGCGGTTCTTTGTCCTCCTGAGCCGCGGCTCTCCACGCACTGCGCTGTGCACTCGGATGCGCGGATGTGCACTCGCACCCACGTAAAGGTCTTTTCCCTGCAACAGGAAACGTCCATTTAAACCAGCCAACGTGGGTGTTGAAGTTTTTCTCTCTGCCAGTGAGTCACGCACATGCACACGCACGCACACGCACACGCACACGCACAGGCCTCTGTGCACTGAGCTGAGCGGCGCACGGCGAGATGCAGCCGGCGCTCAGGCATCGTCGCAGGAAGCGGAAAAAGGAACGGAGCAGCGAAACTGTCTTGTGGACCCTGTTGTTCAAGAAGATCACTGACTCAACTGTCCATCCATCCATCCATCCATCTCTGGCCATCCATCCATCCATCCATCCATCCATCCATCCATCCATCTCTCTGTCCATCCATCCATCTCTCTGTCCATCCATCCATCCATCCATCCATCCATCCATCCATCCATCTCTCTGTCCATCCATCCATCCATCTCTGGCCATCTATCCATCCATCCATCCATCCATCCATCTCTGTCCATCCATCCATCTATCCATCCATCCATCCATCTCTCTGTCCATCCATCCATCCATCCATCCATCCATCCATCCATCTATCCATCCATCCATCCATCTCTCTGTCCATCCATCCATCCATCCATCCATCCATCCATCTCTCTGTCCATCCATCCATCCATCTCTGGCCATCCATCCATCCATCCATCCATCCATCCATCCATCTCTCTGTCCATCCATCCATCCATCCATCCATCTATCCATCCATCCATCCATCTCTGTCCATCCATCCATCCATCTCTCTGTCCATCCATCCATCCATCTATCCATCCATCCATCCATCTCTCTGTCCATCCATCCATCCATCCATCCATCCATCCATCTCTGTCCATCCATCCATCCATCCATCCATCGACCCACCCGTCAGCCCATCATTTGTACATCCATCCATCCATCCATCCATCCCTCTTTCCATTCATTCATCCATCTATGCAAGCATCTGTCCATCCATCCATCCCTCTGTCCATCCATCCATCCTTCAATCCAACTTTCATCCATCCATCCATCCATCTTTGCAAGCATCTCTCCATCCATCCATCCATCCATCCATCCATCCATCATGCCAAATTACAATTCTTTATTCTAAACCAAGAGTGTTAAAACCCCACCCAACTCAATAGCCAGTAAACTTCTCCCTGAACCTGCTGCTGATTCACTTTGGACTTGATCTGCACTGGGACCCTTTTTTTCTTTCCCACCGTTGCTCTACGACTCGCTGGTCGCTTCTCAGCACAGACGGCTCTCTGTCTTCGCACACACACAGCGGCGGAACCGACATTTTCACGCCTTCCTGTTGCGAGTGACAGAGGTGTCTGCCGCGATCACTGGTCCCACAGATGTGGTTAAACACTATCAGACTAAACCGCCGCCTGACTCAGACAGGCTCGGGGGGGGAGAAGGTCGGTACCGTGGGAAGGCAACACATCGCACGTTAGAACAGGAAGTGGACCTCTGCGGTGAGTTTGATCTGATCTGAAGAGCCAAACACGACCCCGTCAAGCAAACAAGTGAGAGTGTCGTCTGTGTCCTCGCCTGAGGCTTCAGCCTGCAAGAGATTTCTGCAGTTTTTGCTGCTCGGCTTCTCTGTGGGAATGACAGAGATTTAAATCCATCCATGCATCCATCCACCCATTTTCAATACCCGTATACCTCCCTGAACTCAAGGTCTCTGGGTCCTGCTGGAGCCTCTCCCAGCTGTCATAGGGCGAAGGCAGGTTGACCACTTGATTGCAGGGTCACATAGACAGACGAAGACAAACAACCTTTTACACTCAAACACACCTGCGGTCAATTTAGAGTTTCCAATTCACCTCACGTGCATGTTTTTGGACTGTGGGGTGAACCCGGAGAGAATCCATGCAGACACAGGGACACGGAATCGAACCCACAACCTTCTTGCTGCGAGGCGGCAGTGCGAACCACCACGCCACCGTGCCACCCCGGAGATTTAAATGCAAAAAAACAACTCTGAGAAGGGATTTTGTTTGCTTTGGAGCAAAAAAAACAAAAAAACAAATAAAAAACCCTTGGACGCTCGCCGATTGTTTTTTCTCGCCGCGGTTGGTTCATCAGGAGGGAAAATGCAAACTGGGCTGCGGATGGATTTTCTAGTGTCTCTTGAAGCTCGTCTCTCAACACTTCCACTCCCCCCCCCCCCCTTTTCCCCCTCCAGCCCCTCAGGGGCCCCACGGCTGTAATTATCAGGGCGAGCGCAGTGTGAATGGGGAGCAGCAGCTTTAGGTTTCCAGATTAATTACCTCTGTGCGAAACTTCACTGCCGGCGGTTTTCTGTGCGGATAAAGCCGTCGGACACATTACACCTGACGGCTGTGAGACTGTGTGTGTGTGTGTGTAGGGGGGGGACAGGAGGGGGGAGGAGTCAGATAAACCTGCAGAGATTATAGGTGGTAAATGATGGAGAGTCAGGTGACTTGTGGTTATTGTTATCGGTTTTTTTCCTCCACAGCATGTCGACGCAATACGAGAAAAGTCAAAGTCGCTCAATATTTGGGTGTGAATTCATTTTTTACGCTGTTACGCAGGTCAAAAACAACAAATTACAAGGAATTAACGAATGAATTAAAAACAAATCCTTTCCACTAGGAAACAGCTTTGATCTAAACTTTCACATGAGGTTTGTGCGAAGGCTCCAGGTCTTCCAGGTCTTCTTTCCTTATTTCCCTGTCACAGTGCCACCCACTGGCCTGGCATGTTTACTACAGCGTTTTTTTCCCCCCCAGTTTGTTCTTTGTTGTCCAACAATTTTCGACACGCTGCCGTGTTTACGGGGGTATACATTTCTAAATCGAAAAATGAAAAAAAAAAAAGGTTGTTTCGGGCTCCGTATGGACAACCTTTCACCACCGTCCACCGACTGGACACAAAGAGCTCATTATCCTCGTCTGACGGATTGTTTTTCTTTGTGCACATGTCACCCGGCCTTTGTGTATCACGTGAGGTATAGAGTAATTTTCTGTGCGTGTGTGCGCGCGCATGTTGAGTGTGACAGATGTGTGAGTTGAAAGTTCAGCTCAGGTGCAGTGTCAGAGTGCCTGTGGGGATGGGGGGGGGCGGCTGTTGAGTGGAGGTGGGGGTCACTGCTTTGTCTAATACGGTGACACATTAGGAGATAATTACAGGCTGGAGACTGCAGCTTCGTGGCGGAACATGCCTGTGCACGCAAAAACACGCATGATGATAGCCGTGCACTGCGCCCCTGCGAAACTGTGGCTGCATAAAAAAAAAAAAGAAAGGAAAAAGTCAATGTAATTACCTGAAGCCAGTTTGTAGACAACTCAACGGATAAGATTCCCAACTCTGGCAGCGCGTTTGTGTCGGTTTTATCAAAAAGACGCCGACGTGTGACAATGTTTGCGTTGCACCTTCAGAATCCGTCAGGTTCGTCTTCGTCAGTAGTTTGCTTGTTGTATTACTCACCACTCTGTTTTATTTCTCTCCGTCTTTGTCGCCAACCTGCGTACCTGTAAAATAAAGACTGTTGACTCTGACTGTGGGTGGCGAACGCATGTGAGCTGTATCTAGTCTTGAATATACATGACAAGTGACAAGTTTACAGTAGGATAAGAGGCTGTTTATTATCCCACGTACCTATGATGTGCGCCTTGTTTGCATAACGTCGACCATCCTGAAACTTTGTGTGCGAACTACCGCGTTGTATGCAAATTTAAATTTAATCACACGCAGGAGCAAATGTAAACATTTCACGAGCGTGCAAGTGAAAAAACAAATTAACATGGCACGACGATGCTTTCACTCTGAGCGCTAACGTGCTAACGTGGCCTAGCGCCGGCCAGTATGTGCTGTTAGCTCGCAAGCTTCATCAGAAAACTTTTTTTCTCAAAAGTGTACGTTGTTTACAATGTGCCTAAAGTGACCGACAGGGTTCATTTAGTAGAAACGAGTTGAAATGGCATGACAACGCTTTCACACTGGGCATTAGCGTAGCTTAGCACAGGCGAGTGAGTACGAGTTAGCTCGCTAGCTCGAACAAAAAAATCCCAGTTGATCAACCTTCTAAGCCTTAAACATTGAAAATATAACACTGAACCATCATTTAACCATGTAATGAGAGGGTGGGTGGGGTGTCATACATTTTGATTTCGGCATGTTTTGCGGTTCATGTGACCTTTGACCATTTCAACATACTCTCAATGTTTTATCTCTAACCCGTAATGACACAAACACAAAAAGTTAACTTTTCAAGAGTGTTTGGAATCGTAAGAGAAAAACTGTCTGAAATCAAAGTGACTGACGGGTGTTCGTTCTGTCTGCCGTCTGTTTTGTGCGACACATACACACACACACACACACACACGCACATGGTATCAGCGACGCAGACGAGTGACTCAGAGGAGTCATAGGAAGTCATCGCCTCAATCTGCTCCCGGGCGGCGGGAATCGGAGAGCCGCACCACTTATTGTCCGTCTGCTTCCTACAAGGAAGTGACCGTCAGTGGTTACTCACTGTACCATAACCCCGTCTGTCAGCGCCGCGTCACACCGCAATAACAAACGGGGGCCGCTCGGCCCGGCGAACAATGGGGCCAGTGAAAGCAGACACGCATGTGCGCTGCTTTCCTACCTGCGGATGAATGAAAGGCGGCAGTGGCGGCGGCGGCGGCGTGATGATGTGCTGACACGTCGGGACGGGTAGCGGTGCTCCGTGTGACCCCCCCCCCCCCGGGGGGCAGGATGCACAGCTGGTGGGGTCTTTGTTTGGTTTTTCCCGACCATATAGACGGATCAGAAGACTCTAAAATCTCGTTGCAAGACGTGAACGTTTGACACTTGGAAGCTCGCCAAGTTCTCATCCTGCCTCCTACCAGGTTTCGCGTGGGGCAGCATCTTCTGCAGCGACGCCGCAAGGCACAGAAAGGCCTCGGTGTGCGCGCGTGCGTGTGTGTGTGCGCACGTTAGCTCACGCACGCCTCCATTAGCTTTGTAAATGCTCCCAGTGGTCAGACCCTCGCAGAAACCTTCTTTGGAGGCCCATCAGCTGTTTTTTATTTTGGATGGGTGGCAATTTTGCAGAAGCTGCACCTGCGACGGATGTGCCGGCCGCATTCATCAGCGGCTCCCTGGGACTCCACGCAGCCTGCAAAACCAAGACATCAGCAGCTTGACAGCTGATTCTCAGGTGAAGTTTTTCTTCCGTTGGAACGTGAGACTCGACACTCCTGGTTTCAGTTCACTTTGTTTGCGTGAAAATGGAAAATAAACCCCAATTTGTTTCAGACGCGTCACACTATCTGATGAGTTTTAATTAAAACCTTGAGTCAGTGCAATACCCAGCAGGATGAAAGACTGGCTTGTGAAAAGACAACGATGCTGTTGATAACAGACTAAAGGGCTGTTTAGCGGTGCAGAGGATTTTAGCGCCTCGTGGCTACTTGCTGTGATTCAACCAGCCTTGACTTTTACGGCTCCCCAGGAGGTCAAAAGTCAGCGGCATGATGAGCGTGCGGCACCAAAGTAAAAGCAGTGGAAGGGCAGAGCAAAGGAGGATGGAACACGTTTTCCTCCTCTTTCTCTTTTCCTACAAGCTTCTTCCTGGCTTCCTTCTTCCAGTTTTTTTTAAGCCCCCATTTTTCTAATGCATAAAAATGTCATGAAGGCATTCGCTCAGATGGTTCAAGACAGTTTAAGAGAAGTTTGCGCGTTTGCAATAATCAATAGAAAAAACGCACAGCTGCTGTGACACACATTTTAACTGGACGACTTCAATTAAACTGTTAAACATTTGCTAAGTCAGCGGATCCTCCTCCCGCCCCTCCCATCCCTGATACGGATGCTCGTAAGAGCCGCTGCTGCTGCTGCTGCTGCGCTTTAATTCGGCCGTAAAAGGAAAAGAAAAAATGAAATAATAAAAGCGGCTGTGAGGCTGAGCGCTGTAAATCCCCCCTGACAGGACTGCTGAGGAAGCTCCGCGTCCACAGCAACGCTCACTCACTCGCTCAGCCCGTCTGCCTCGCTCGCCCCGTCCACACGGCAACAAAGCTCAACACAGCTCGGCCTCGACCAATCAGCACGCTCCAAAGGTGACAGGCCCGGGCCAGGTCTTCCTTTCTCTCTGTCGCTATGGCTGCTGCCATATTTTTTTTCATTTTTTATACATCTCTCTCTCCCTGTCTCTCTCTCTTTGATGGAAGAAAGAAAAAAAAAAACAACAACTGACAACAAGTGAGGATGGAGAGAGGGAGGGAGCTAGCAGGGCGGGCAGAGAGATAGAAGGAGAGAAGAGGAGGGATGACGTGTCCGCGCTCCTTATTTACACGTTGTCGCGTTGAATCAGATTTGTTGTGGTTGCCAGTTTGGGAAATTTGAACAGGTGGAGGGGGGGGGGGGGACTTTCTGAGTCCAACTCAGGGATGTTTGTTTGTGCGACTTGAGAAACAGGAAGTCATCGTCTGCTGCCGGCTGTCTGTGGCCCCGCAAAACCCCGTCAGTGTTGACTCTCCGGCTGCAATTGATTTCACCATTTACAGATTTAACATATGGTCGGAGCTGAACTTTGAACCTGCTCGTATCCTTTCAAGACGGATGAACGCAGATCAAACGTGTTGCGGGATGTCGGGTAAATCTTACCTACCTTTGTTTTAGGTTTGGGTATTTTGGGTGAAACCGGAATCAAAGCACGTTTTTAAAGGGAACTTGTGCTCTGATGACGAAGTGACTGCAAGTTCGAAGGGTTTTCTTGCAGCTCAGCAGCAGCGTTCTGGCTCCGTGTTCACATTTCGAACCAGTTGTTCGCCGAGCCGTGCCTGCCGTCCTCGTCGCACCGAGGCCGATGACGAGGCCGATGACGAGGCCGATGACGAGGCCGCTCACAGTTGATTTATTTGTCCCTGTATCCCGAGGTGACCTCCGCTCGGGGCGGGTACCATTATTATTGCCAGAGCCGGTCGGAGGCCATCTGGGCTGCTGGATTGGGCCACTCGGCCAATGAAAAAGTGACAAATAACACTCCTACCTCTCGTGGCATGGCCGCTCTACTTGGCGCCGCTCCCACCTGTTTGCTCTCCAGTCCCGGCAACACAGCCTGGCCAATCAAGACGCTCCTGTCGAAGAAAAAACAAAAAACGAAAAATACAAAAAAACTGAGGCGATGGCAATTCGATCAGTGCTTTTTTTTTCAGCCAGATCTCCACAGAAAAACAATGTTTATGACGCTATGTATACACTCTCTAACAGCCACTCACCTTTTCCTAGAAGAGACCCTGGCTTCTTCGCATGACCTGGCTTCACCTCTGCTAGACTGTTGGAGTCACATGACTCATGAACAAAAGATTGATCTAAACAGAGCTACAATGCTCAACAGACATTATTGCTCCGCACCGTGTGTCGTTGCTGAGGTTGGAACTGGCAGGCAGGATGCCCAGAAGGAGAATCAACGAAACCAAGGAGGAGAATTACGGAGGTCGAGAAATAAGACCATGGACGTTCAGTCACCTGACCGAAAAAAACCGCCAAAAAAAACACACACACACACACACACACACAAAAAACAATCGTGATCATCACAAGCTGGTGCTGCCAGATGTGCAAAAGTAGGAACATGGCAAGGGTCACTTCCTCAAAAACTTTGCCAGAAACCATAATGCGGGCAACTCACTTGAAAAGCCGCGAAAAGCCACACGCGTCTGGGATCCGTTCCTCGTGCAGCCACGATGACAATGCACTTTCTCGTTGGTGTGCGCAGCATTGCAACACGACAAGAAAAACAAACCAAAGAAAACCTAACTCTGTGATATGTGTTTATCCCGCAACCATGCCGCGCTTTGATCCGTCAAGTTCATGGAATTCCTGCCATAGATTAGAACGACCCCCCCCCGTCCCCCCGTCCCCGTCCCCGTCCCTTCACTGTGGCACATTTGGCGAGGAGTCCGCGGCTGTAAAATTAGCCGGGAGATCTCTTGAGGGGCGGCCTGACCAAACATCGCTCAGAGTTTTCCCACGGTCCTCGACAGTTGGCTCCCGACGGTTAGCGCGACAGGTGCGCCTCGTTCGCTATGCGGCGCATTTGGGGCCGGAGCGGCTCCACCGTGTTGACCTTGACTCACGGGCGGCTGCGTGGGAGGAGGGTGGTGGAGGGGGAGGAGGAGGAGGAGGGCAGCGGCGAGTGTTTACTTTTATATACGGCTAACAGTGAATTGGCTGCTGTTTACACAGGGGGAAAATTGCTCGTCGCCGGGCGAGCCTTCGGTTAACGTCACACCCCAACTGTGTCGCCATCTCGGCGACAAGTGTTGTTACTCTTGGAGGGCAAATATTAAATGGATTACGGCGACGAGGAGCATGCCGATTTTACATTGGTTTGGCAGGTCAGCTCGCAAACCACACATCATCGCAGGGTCACCACAGAACACCGCTGAGTGGAAAAAACAGACTTTATCTGGTGCAGCTATGAGACCAAGCGCTTGTGTCCATCGACTCTGTCACGCCTTAATCTGAAGTTCACAAAGTCCTCTCTGAGTTTCCAGTGATACTTAAAATGTGTTTCCAATTTTCTCAAGTACCAATTGCATATCACCAACAACTCTCCTGCACTCTCTGCACTCTTTGGGAAATCCTGGACAACCTGGGCATTTTGGACATCCCAGACATCATGGACATCGTAGACCTCCTGGACTACCTGGACATCATTGGCACCATAGACACCCTGGGCATCTTGGACATCCAGGACATCGTGGACATCCTGGGCAAGTCTTCAGTTTGTCACACGGTCTGCAACACCTCGGGAAAACCCATGCAGATGCAGGACAAAAAGTCCCCACAAAAAGGTCCCTGGGTTCAAAATCGAACTTGCCCAACATTGTGCATATCTCCAGCCAAAATGGGCACATGAGGCGAGAGGGAGGGTCTTTGCCAGGGGAGGGGAGCGAAACACCACAAACCTGCGACACGATCTGAATCCCGACTCCACCGGGACGTAATGAAGCCACGGCATTCCAGGCTTCCCGCTCGACCCGCCCAACCTGCCCTCCATCTGCAGAGACCTTGACCTTCATGTTCAAATTGCTCACTTCTCGACCTCTGCCAGGTGGACGCGGGGGAGGGGCGGTTTTCCTCGACCTCCTCACCCTCCTGCGCAAGTGCACAATGGGGGCCGCTGGGGTCGCGAGCACATGCCGCAAATGTCTGGAGCGTCGGGTTTACTCGGACTACGGAGGGAAGGTGTGCCAGCGGAGCGGCAGCTGCTGCCAGCGGAGCTGCTTGTTAGTGTCGCATAGCGCAGCGTCAGTGAGCGCGGAGGCGAGCGGCGGCACGCTCAGCGGTGTAACCGATGCGATACGGGTGTAACCGATGCGTGAATATGTCCCGCGCGTGGGGCGCGTGCACGTGTTTACGCTCGGCGCGGGTGCGATCTGTGGTGCGTATAGATGCGTGGGATTCCTGCTGAGGCATGCGCCGCATGTGCACCAAGGGGCATGTTAGTTCACGTTCGTCAACAACTGCTTGTAGCGGCGCTAAAGGTTGCTGACACCAGTCCAGTGCGGCGTCGTTTAAAAGCTGTTTTGGTTTCCAGGGATGTCTCCGTTTAATTGGATCACAGAGCTCACGGCCATTGTGCCAACACGGTATTTTCAAATCATATTTAAAAGAGACGTGGATTAGTTTGCTCGCAAAAGCTAGCAGGTGCGAGCAGATGTTTGCTACCTCTGTAATTGTATCTTACCTCGTGCGCTGTACGTCTAGAAAGTGCAGTACCAGCGCATACCAACAGGATAAAGCTATGTATCGCAACTGTTGTTAACTTGTCAGGCAACGTTAGTACCAATTAAAGGGATGTTTCACTTCCAAATAATTTTTGGCAATTTTTGTTCCTCACTTCATGACTTGTCTCTAACATGGAGTCTTAACCCTAAACTTTCTATGACTTCAGTCGTGAGGAAAAGTGCCAGAAAGCCAACAGGGTGGAATTTGGACTTTCCCTGCGACTCCTGCGAGTGTTGGACCCCAAATAATTGGCTAAAATCTGTCCGGATGTAATGATGCACTTGACTGCACCTGTTTCATCCGCAGCAAACACCTGCGCACGCCGAGACGTCTCGAGAAAAGGCACCAGACGCGCGGCGGAGACACGGTTTCTTAATGAGGCAGCCGGAGGATCGGCAGCGGTGCCGCGGGCTCGGGGGGGGGGGGGGGGGGGGGGGGGGGTCCCCTCTTCAAATCCCTCCGTCGGAGAGAGGAAGCCTGCGAGAAAAAGAACAACAATTGGGGATGTTTCCTCACCACGGCGGGCCATTATAGCGCGGCCTGCGATAGGAGCGATAACAGCCTCGCTGCCACGCTGCGGCTATTTCAGGAGTGAGTGGGCTCTGGAAAAACAGGATGCACCCCTTTGTTTTGGGTTTTAATGCGAGCCACTTTGTGCGGAAGACGTTTCCCGATTCTTTTTTTTTTCTTCCTTTTTTAAAGCCCTTTCACTGACGGTATGATTTCTCTTTTTGTTTTGGAGTGGAGGCAGGGGAGTGGAGGTGGTGGTGGTGGTGGTGGGGTGGGGTGGGGGGGGCAAGGTTGTTGTTGCTCCAACTCATAAGCGAGAGTGAGAGCGGCTGTGTCATATATTTCAGCGCACGTGCTAAATCCCGTCTTGTCGGCAGGCCGCTGCTGGGGTCGCGGGGTCACCGGGGTCGGGCGTGAGGGGTTACAGCTGGTGCTCTCCATTTCTGCACGGTGACACCAGAGAGCCCCTCATTTATTTGGGGAGAGCACGCCGCAGTCGTGGCATATTTTCATTCTGTCGTATAAAATATTCTTTGAGTGTCTTCTTTTTTTTTTTTAACTGATTTTCTTGCTGCTGCTTGTCTTTCTCTTGCGCGTAGCCCTTTAAGCAAACGCACTCTGCCGCATGCCTCGGGTCGGTTCACCTAATTGGCCACGAGCCCAGAATAACTGGGCGAGTGACGATAAAGAGGCGAGCATGATTGTCTGAGTGCAGCAGGTGCAGAGGAAAAGTAAAGAAAGGGGGGATCAGGGCTGCATCCTCCTCCACAAACCCTGCCCACCAAAGCAGGGCCCAACTCTGAGGTAATGGACTCCCTGCTGGCACCGTTTCTAATGAACTACTCCATTATTTTAATGGGGGAAATAAAAGCCAGTTATGTCTAAAAAAACCAAAACAAAACAAAACAAAACCCTGAGCCACTCAGTTTCCAGCTGCGACTGCTGTTGCGCACTGAACTCGTTGCAGCAGCTTTTAGCCCCCCCCCGTCCATCTTCACTCATTGCCTCCTTCTCCTGTGATTGACCCGGTCGTAATTGCAGCGGATGAATCTAAATCAAATTACAGGATTTATCGCATTTTTATTTTTTTTATGTCTAATTTGAATGTCTGACAAGTCAATGAGGCCAGCTGTAAAGTCTTTTTCCAATCGCACAGTTTGACTTTGTGCACCTTGTGTTCTACTGGCGCTAACTGCCTGCAACAATGAAGCCTGATGTCGGACATCGGACAATAGTGACTGCCAGTCACACCAGCTTCAGGGCTCTGCATCTATAGATTTTCGCACCAGGTGTGTAAACCACAGTGATGGTTTCCAGATGTGTCGGCCCGTCACTCTCTCTCTCTCTCTCTCTCTCTCTCTCTCTCTCTCTCTCCCTCTCTCTCTCTCTCTCTCTCTCTCTCTCTCTCTCTCCCACCAAGGTCCCAGTTCTGATGAGGGCGGAGCACCCGGTCCAGCACTAATCCCCTGTTCTCTCTTTAACGCACACTGGCAGCATTGAGAGGATTTGTTTTCCAGTATTCCGGCCCCCCAACCCCCCCCCCCCCCCCTCCCCCCCTTCACCCTCACCCCATCTCTCTCTCCCATCTCGGGTTACGCTCGCCCCGTGTTTCTCTGTCAGCTTTTTCAGCAGAGAGAAAATTCCCAGCTGAGACTTTGGCTCGGGACGGACAGAGAGACACAGCTGGTGCCTCCAAAGCTCCCAAAGTGTTTTCCCTCAGCTGACTTTGGAGTTATGACCTGCCGCAGGCCTTTTTTTTCCCTTCTTGTGTGTGTGTGTGTGTGTGTGTGTGTGTGTGTATTTGTGTGTCTGAGCTGCAGAATCAAAGCTGAAGCGCCTTTTTATATGTGACTTACGGACACAGTGTGGTCACAGACTTTTACTAGCACAGAGTTTGATGTTTGCATTACTATATATCAAGTATAAATATCCCTTGCGAAAAGTCCTCACAGTCATGCGACGAGCAAGAAACCCACGAGTGCCTCCAAATAGACTAACAATGCTCAGCACGGCCGCCTTCAAATACAGGCATTCCCAGTGACAGCTCCCTTTCTCCACTTCCTCTTTTGTCCCATTGCAGATGAATTCAATGTGTAAGACTTTGTCAGCAGTCACACACCTGAATCAGTCCTGCTGCTGCTGCTGCTGCTGCTGCTGCTGCCTGGCACACTGGCGAAATAAAGGTCAAATGTTGTCATGATCCTGTGCAGAAAAAGCACAAAAACAAATACATAAACAAATCTCTCGCACTTTTTCACCTGAAATCCAGACGGCAATAAAAAAAAACAAACAAAAAAAAAAAAACAGACCAAAAACAAACAAAACAAACTTAGGGTCAGACGTCACAAAGCTCTGATAAAAAGCTCTGTTAGCTCACCAAAGTGTTAGATAAGTGTTCTGGAAAGTCCCCCCCCCCCCCCCCCCCCCAGAGCGTGATGCGGCACTTTTACCAAACTGGTTTCCCACCGGGTGGCTGCTAATAGCTGCGCTTGCGACCATTTCTCAAGTGTAAACAAGCGGCTGCAGTCGTGCACGGTGTCACGCTAACCAGCTCCACTCGGTCTGATAACTAACACTCAAGCCCACATCCTTCAGTCTAATGGTGAAGGCTGCAGACTGGTTTGCAGATTGTCCAATGTGCTGCGGGTGTGTGTGTGTGTGTGTGTGTGTGTGTGTGTGTGTGTATGTACACTCGTTTTCTTATTCCTTTTTGGATTCGGACCAAACTCTTCACACGCTACTGTTGTTGACATTATTCGTTTTATGTAATTTTGCACTGCTGCACTGTACGGCTATTATGCTAACTTCACACTTTGGCAAATTTGGCTAGCTGTAATGACCTATATAAATCGGATTTTATATTGCCGAGTAGAGGTTAAAGGTCAAATCAAGTTTGGAGGGAAAAAAAATGTGGTTTCACGTTTGTGGTCTGGACAGGATGTACAACTTTACCGGCATTACCAAAATGTGTGTGTGTGTGTGTGTGTGTGTGAGGATGAGCGGGAGAGACGGACCAGCTGGATGTCATTACTCATGTTTGCCTCTGCTCTGCTCCCCCGTCGGCTCTGTCAGTGCAGCCAAAGGCTGTTTCCCTGTTTCGCTGCTAAGTAACCAAAATTCTTATTTACTTATTTGTTTATTTATTCATCATTCTTTCAGGTCGTCCACACGGAATCCATCCTCGTGCCAAAGAGGACACACCCTGGACTGAAATGTCGTGACAGCCAGGGCAAGTGTTTAATTTAAGACTTAAGACTTGCTGTGTGACAAAAGTTGGTTTAGGTAAATTTGAATCGCTGGATTTGGGAGCTCGGTGTTATTCAGCCGTCGTTTTTTTTTTTTTTTTTTTTTTTTTTTTTTACCTGAAACACTGTTTGGTTTCCTAACGGCCCTGGGCACCCTTTTTAACCGGTTACGATATTTAAGGTGTGAGCTTGGCTAACTGTGGGAAAAGACAATACGAAGACGTCACCGTCAATTCATTGTGATATGAATAACAAGAAGTCGTTTTTCATTGGTTTTTCATTGACTTCCAACCAAGAGACAAATTGGAAATTTGTAATTAGGCAGTTTATCACTAGTGTTCACTTTTTCGGATCCTTTGGTATTTGTCAAACTTGACCTGTGACCTGAACTTTTCATGAATTTGAAATGAAAATCGATGAAAAAAAATGAGGATGGCAAACTGTTTCAGCGCTTGCACCGCTAGCTTGCTACCCGCTATGACCTCTGCTCTCTGTGAACCCCGACCCCTTTACCGGGCTGGAGGCAACACACCTACTCAATCATTCAGTGCCGAACTACGGCCTTAGAATCCCGTAGTTGCTCTCTTGTCTGCTTAAATCACACAACAGCAAAAAAAAAAAAAAAAAACCCACCACAGATGAAGACTCGCGTCAATCAATATTTACCCTCGGACTGCTATTTTGGATCTTAATGTGAATCTACACAGCAAGACCTGACCCGGTTTCAACATAGCCTTCTAATAACGTGAACCCACAGCTGCGTGGGTCTCAGATTCAGCTCTGGGGTCACTGGGTTTGAAGGGACCCGACGAGGTCTGACAACTCGAAACATGCGTTCAACGCTGCCGAGAGTCAAAAAACAGAGGAAACAGGAGCAGACGACTTTACTCTACTTGCTATGTAACACCATGGTAATGTGCTCCCTATCCGTGGGCGTGCACAAGTGTTCGCGAATGCCACTGAATGTGGGTCTTTGTGCGTGTGTGTGTGTGTGTGTGTGTGTGTGTGTGTGTGTGCCAGGTGGATTTGTAGGTCAACTTGACCAAATGGGAGACATGAATGTGTGAGGATATTGTAGCACTAGGGACTCAATAGTCATTCCTTTTGTCTATACAAAGTCATGCTACACAGCCAAGGACGTGTCGTCACAGCTTAGAAAACACTAATTATTGTATGTTTGTTTTTTTTTCCTTCTTCTTTTAGCGTGACTGGCAAACCAACTAACCCGCAAAGCACAATAGATGACAACTTCTGTGTTTCTAGGCGGACAAGCTGAAACAAGCTGGTTGCATTTTTGATTATCTTCCTGCATGCCAAGCCAATCACAAGAGAGTGGGATTGTTTTGTAAAGGGCTGTGCAACTCCAAATAGGAGTTTTGTTGACCAAAGAACCCTTGTCGATTGTTGGAAATACACCGCCAAAGTTAAAATGTTGAAATGGCCGTACTAACAGGACAGCGCTTTTTTCAATAAAGGTCAATCTGACCCGAAAAGCACACAGTGTTACTGTTTGTCGACTGTTTGTCAACTAAATTAAAAAAAATTAACATATTAACTTCAGGAGTACACTGTGATATATTAGATGAAGCAATTTTAACAGTATCAAAAAGAAGTTGTCAGATGAGATCATTGTTTGTGGTCTGAGGCCCTGTTGTGTAACTGTTTTGGGGGATTGGATCACGAGAACGGATCTCGAAGCATCTGTTTGCACGTAGCATTAACATGCGTCTCGAGTGTGCCACTTGTGACCTACTTACCCCCCCCCTCCCGCCCGCCCTCGCCCGCCCTCGCCCGCCGAACCTATGCAAATGCACCATGCGTCATTTCCGTTTTTAACGACTGGGGGCAGTAAAGCGCAAAACCACGGCGAGTTTTACAGGACAGCGAATAAGAATCAACTTCCTGTTTGCGGACGATATCAAGTCACTGGTTTTAATTCTACTGCAGCTCGTATGGATCCGAACGACGAGTAACCACTGGTGGGACAGAGCGGTGACCACTTTATTTTCGGATCGACGGTGGCTGGCAAATTTTCGGATGCAACGTCGCACATTTAATCACGTATGTGGGGAAACTGCGACCGCAGCATCCTAATAAACGAGTCTAATAAAAATGATTTGTTTTCGCTTCTTGTTTGTAACTTTATAATGACGACGCCGGGAGGTGGGGCGCCCACCGAGTACGTCCACGGGAGAGGTGAGTGGAGTAGGCGGTCGTTAATGTGGACTGAGCTCGCATTCTGTTCGCACGTCCGTGACGAATGCGTTTTTATGCGATGCGACGACCAAAAGCACGGATGACAAAACGGATTAGCTAGCGGCGAAGAGCAACACTCGTACCGTTTGCCCTCTCATACACTCTGTGTACAGATCAGAGCAACGTGTCTTCTTTTTTCTTTTTGATCAGCCACTTACTGGTATACGTTTGTATTTATATCCATGCATTCACACATGAAACCACAACAGAGCAGACGAGAAGCGACTCGAACGTCGGTTTCCTCGTCTGTCAAGTGGTGTGAAGGTGTCTGATATGGCAACGTTTGATTCTCATGCTAATTACGCCACAGTGACAGCACGTCCTCGGCGCACAGGGGACCTCCAGGCATAAACCACAACAACAAGAGGACTCAGATGAGAACAGATAGATGACAAAGACTCGACCAAGGGCGATGTTTTTTTTTTTTTTTTTTCTTGGAGCTGGCAGAGGCCTTTAGAGGTGAACACACTGTATTTATTGTGGTATTTATCAATTTTCTCACAGTAATTATTTGATGTGTCTCACAATCTGAGGGTTCGCTCGGCAAATGACAATAAAGACATCCTTGTTGTTGTTGTTCTTCTCTCTGTACATGTTTATGAAATCCAATGAAATTTTTATGACGTACTATAAATGCCTCGTGCCGAAGGCTGGCAAGTCGGCCGAGCCAGATTTTCGAAATTGAATCAGTGTGATCCTGCCGCCGTACAAGGTTAGACAAAACAGTTCACTTTAAAAAAAAGAAAAAAAAAAGAAGATTTTGTTCTGACTTTTGCCTCCAGTTTCTGACAGAGAAATGTTCACATTTCTGCCGACAAATGCTGCTGCTGCTAAAAAAAAAAAAGAAGAAGTGTTTTATGCCGACAGCCACCTGATGATGTCAGACTCGGTGATGAGAGCAGGTGAAGTATAACAGCGAAGTCACTTGCCAGTGCGGCAAAACCAAAAAATCAACAATCCTACAGCCTCCGGTGTGGAAACCTCCAAAACAAACATCATGCCACAGTAGCAGCAGATTAAAAGCCAGCGAAGCCAGGGTGTGTGACCCAGCACCTTATTTCAAAGTCATTTCGCTATTTGCATATTTGAAAAACATCTTTTTTTTTTTTTCTTTTTTTTTGAAATCTCTGTCTTTAAACTGGATCAGCCTGGTTCGACTGTTGCACCAGAGGCAAAACAACATTGGGAGGCCTGAGTTCAAAGGTTTGCCTATTCAGCCCGCTTGGAGACACACACCAAATCATGTGGTTGCACACTAAATTTAATTTAATTTCCAAAGGAGGGCTTCTTACAGAGACGATGACAAAGAAGCCCGAGAAGCAACGCAATTAGCGATTAGCGATTAGCGATTAGCGATTAGCTAAATCTACAAATAAATAAAAGAACGCCGCAAACCTGCCGACAAACTTTTTTTTGGGCCAATATTCTCCTTAGTAAAAGACTTTACGGGCACTCAACTAACAGGGAGGCCGTCTGGAGCTGATCGAGCAATTACAATGTTTGTGCAAACTATATATTCTTATATGTCTGTCACAACAGTAGCAATGGTTGGCCAACTAATTATCCCCGCGCTGCTCGACAAACAACACTGTACAAACCGCGTCGCCGACATCCTAAAACGCATCCGGATCAGTGCAGAAATTAAAGGACGTGAAGGTGGGATGAAGACGCGTTACGAGACAGAAACACGCGTGTGCGTGTGGCCTAGAAGGGGGGGAAACGACTGTTCTCTCAGTCAGCCATCGTAAAGAGTTACTTCACTCTGTTTCAATGAAATGCTTTTAGTGCAGGATAAATGGAGGATTGATTGATTGATTGATTGATTGAGGATTGTCTCTTATGGGAAAAATATACAAGTGTATTATATAATATACAAGTCACTTTAGTGCAGTGTACATATATGTATTATGTACATATATAGACACTCTTGTGTGGTGTCACATCGTTCACCATCTCAACTGCCACCAGCTGAAGATGAAAGATCACACTGTACTCTCACATTGCCTTTTAACAAACCCACACACACACACACACACACACCCACACCCACACACCCACACACACACACACACACACACAATGAGGTTATTATCCGAGGTTGACCATCAGAAGTGTTACACTCCAGTCTGGCCCCAGGGCTCCACATAAAGCCGCAGCCTTCTGATGAGCAGATGACCTGGGACGCCGGCGGCCGTGCACACAGCCGTCTCTCTGTCCGACCGGAGGTTCGCTGCCTGTCCGGAACTGTCACCGTTCCCTTCTTCACCTCCAACCCCTCACCACCCCCGGCCGCCTGAGCGACCGAGCGACCTTTCCCTTCAACAGAGTAATAAAGCAGCTTTCGGCGGCGGCCGCACGTGCCTGCAGCACGGTGACGGCGCCGGAGGCGACGTGTTGTGGAAGGACCGTGAACACAAACTGAGGAGCGACTTGAAAATGGAAACGCATTGGTGAAATACTCCCTGGCTGTCCACCCAACAGTGGCACCGTTTGCATGAGATGATATATTTTTTCTGGATGCTACGAAAAACAAAACAATAAGGACGACCAAAGACTGCAGTGGAGAACACTTTCGCACAATTTGCAGATGCAGTGATGTGCAACAAGGAGTCCCGAGACTTTATCAAAACAGCGTCTCGACAACACGAACCCACAGTTGTTCTGCCAAAAACCGCAGTCGAGCGCCTCCCGGACAGTGCTGATACATGGCCACGCCCATGTCACATGTGAAGTTGCTGTGTGAAATTTCCACTATCACACCTCTCAGGAGTGACCTTGTGCAAAAAAAAAAGAAAAAGACTACAAGACACAGCCGCGAGAAATATTGTTCGTTGGTGAGAACGTTGCCGCTTTTTTTTCTCATCAGTGTCAAAAGGCCATTCAGTGTCTTTTCAATAGCATTGACATTGGCCAGCGTGTAATTACAACAACATGCAAAAAGTGGTTGGCAAACTGCTTTTAACGCTCCCTTCTCGAGGACCCTCCCCCTCCCCCTGCTCCACCCCCTCACTAGATGTTGTCCTTTGACCACCATGTACTTGGGAAATTAATCCAAGAGGTTCGTCGGGCTCGTGGTTGCAACACGTCGCTCGCACCGTCGCGTCCTCTGCAGCCTGTAATTAGGTGCGACTGCTGCGGCTCTCGTGCCGACTCTCATGCTGCGCGGCGGGAGGCGGCATGTGACATCAGCCGTAATTTCAAAACACACAGATGAAGCCTTGTGATTTTCTTTTTTTTTTTTTTTTTTTTTTTGGTCAGGTTCGCCGTCGGCGACTGAAAAACAACTCGTTACTCGCACTCACATGAAGCGACGTCTTAACCAGCAGCGTTCTGAAAGGGGGAGGGGCCAGCGGGGGTACGAGGCTGACGTGAAGTGACATCATCCCTCCGTCTATAAATGCTGAAGAGAAGTGAGATAATGACATCATCGGTGCCGCCTCCGCAGCCGGCTGATCCTGTTTAACCTCCGCAGCCTCTGAAAAAAAACTGGTGGATGTGTTTTCGTGGCTCCAGCTGAGGAGACCGCAGGTCGTCTGCACAATAATCTCATGTCAGAATAATACGGGATCACGTAGCGCGGGGGCCTGCCAGGGCCGGGGGAGGAGCAGGGCGGGGCTCCGGGCCCATGTGAAGGCCATTGTCCTGCGGGTCTCTCCGGAGGCGGTGTGGGTTTCTCTGATTGAGATGGAAAACCAGCAGCAGCGGCAGCGGCGGCGGCAGCGGACGTGTTGAAGTGTCTCCCAAAGTCGGGAGAAGAGACGCGACAAATGGTGGACGAGGTCCAACGTGCAGGAGGATCCGGCTGCACCCGAGCCTGATTTTCATTGGGTATCGCCTCCCCTGGACACATGAGCGGGATTAAGTGCCAAGTTACGGATAAATTGAGTTCATGTGCTCGGCAGAGGGTGTTGAAATGAGAAAAACATTTACTTTTTATTATTAAATTACACACAAACTGTTTTTTTCCCCCCCTTTTTTTCCCCTTCCTCTTGTGGCAACGTATTGGTCCAAAATCAACAGATTGAGGAAAAACTCCGGGCCGCTCTGAGCCCCGCCCCTTCAGGTCACATGATACTGGTGTGATCTTTATGCAGCTCCATATCAGAAGTTGCTCTCAGACAGTTTTGTAAAGATTTGAAAAGGTGAAAGTGTAGTTACTAAACAATCATAAGCGTGTGTTTGTCACAGTCATTATTAATTGCTGCGCGTGTTTCTTGTACGTTTGGTTGAGGCAAACATCTGCTAAACTTTGTTTCTACAATTCCACTTTACACCAGTCATTTCTTTTTTGACTGTTTCTTGAGTGATCCAGGCTTCTCTCTAGAACAACATCTGTGGCTTTGGTCTGAGCAGTTTCATCCCAGCTCTTCCCCAGAGAGAAACTTGTCTTCCCTCTGAAGTAAACACAGAGCGACAGGTCCCCGAAGGCTAAAATCTCTAATGGTCGTCTGGAAGAAAGACTCTTTTGCAAATTCCAGCTCCTTTAGGATAAAGTCAACAAGCAGGACAAAGGACGTGGACCGGCGAGGCACCTTTTTTTCTTTCTTCTTCTTCCTAATAAATCTAACGAGCATTAATACCGCCCGCCTTAGTATAATGTACACACCAGAGCTCATTTCACGTAATTTACCGATTTGGCGCGGTGGTATCACACCGCGTAAAAACCCTGAAAGCAAACACGAGACCAGAGGGATGCAAAGACGGGAGCCCTCTTTCTCTTAAGAGCTTTATTGACTGAATAGCAAGTCGGGCCAAAAATAAGCTGGCAAACTCCCACCGCCCTGGACCGCACTTCACTTAAAGAGGCACTTCCCCGTAAATCAGACGTCCTGCCGAGTCCAGATAGCCCTCATGCTCCCCCTCCAGCAGCGTCCTCATAAACCACATTGTTTGCACCCCCCCCCCCTCCTAGGAGTCGTCCCGAGCCAAAAGTTCCCCTCGCTGTCCCGTCCCGTCCTCCCCGGGCTTGTTTGAGGGACATCTGCTGCCATGTCCAAATATTGTTTTTGGCCGCAGCCGTCGCTGGCGCTGCTGCTAAAGGGGGGGAGAACAGAGCCGGGGACTATTTTTACCGGCGGTGGGACAGGCTGTGTGCTGACGTGCAGAAACAATGCGTCCGTCCTCCTCTGTCCTCCAGCTGCACCAGCAGCAGCAGGAGGGAGGGAGCGACCAGCGGCCGCGGCGCACGCAACACGCCACGCCACGCCACTGTCGGTCATGCAGCTTCCACAGCGTAGCCCACTCGCTAACTGCTACTCTGAAGTGAAGTTTCTAAAGTCAGTTCGGGTCAAAGCAGTCTTGCAGAAGTTAACTAGCGGGCAACCGGTCTCGTAAAAGCGCCTGCAAGACGTTTGGGCGCTGATCCAAAGTTTTACAAGTCCCCCTGGTAGTTTCTCCGCTACCTAGTGTTAGCTGATTACTTAAATAGGATAAGGTTATAATATGGGTAATAACTTTGTGGTGATAAAAAAGTGTGATAAATTATTGTATCGACTTGACGAGTCCTTTGAAAATTTGTGGTTGCAATAAAAACAAGGGAAAAAAAAAAATCGTAATCCATTGGACAGCACAGCACTAAGATGAGAAGAGTGAGCGACGAGGTGAAAGCACCGCAGTGGTGGACTGAAGCACATCCAGGGAAGTCATGACTTGAAAAGAAAGATCTGAAAGTGTTGCATTTTGGGGTTTTAACGTTTTCAGCTTTGTCGTTCAGCTCACATTTCTGTCCCCAAGAGACTCAGACGTTCTGTTAAACAGCGTTAAATGAACAGCACAAGAGCAGAAGCTCACAGAGGATTTCTAAGGCCGCGTCTAATACGGAGACCTCGGTTTTTTTTTCCCCCTCCCAAAGGCAGGGCAGGAAATTATAATCAGGCTGAGTAATTGAAAGAAAAACAAGGGAAGTAAAGCGAGCCACGCTTTAAGGGAAGACATAATAGCCGCTCAGATTGTTTGCCCTTCAAGTCATATTACATTATTAATGGACTTCTTCTGGTCCAGTAAGTTCTGCAGTTCTAGGGCCGAGAAAACAAAACAAAACAGGGGGATCAGAATCTCTCCCATACGGCTGCTGCCTTTTAAACACGAAGAAAAAAAAAAACCCAGACAACACTTGCTGCTAACTTTCCCTGCAAACTTTAATGGATTCACTCTGTTTTCCCCGTCAGCCAGCAAACTTTCCACGCGGCTTTATCTGACTTTGGAATCACACGGCTGCCGGGCTGATGACTCAGACGAGCAGGTGCGATCACGTGACCAGCAGCAGCGAACCAGAAAGGCCAGTCGGGTTGATGTGTCGGTGCCCTGCCTGTCTGACAGCAGGGAGGAAACCAGCCGCAAATGGTGTGAAAACGCGTTGAGCGGTGCGTTTAAGAGCCACTTGTCGAGATGCACCATCATCTTTATTACACTTTTAAACACATAACGGCACAGAAAAGGACTGTGGCTTCAGCACTGAGCGGCGCTTCTCGGCTCCCACGCGGTACTTTTTGAGGGGCCGAATGGGAAAAAAAAAAAAAAAAATTCAGAGTGGAATATTTTTAATCCTGCTTAAATCTGCCGCCTTTGTTCCCGTCCCGCACTCCCTCCTCTTTCCACGAGGCCTCGGCGATCGCCGTAAATATCTCGTCTTACTTGAAAGACGGCGCCGTGCTTTCGCTACCTGCATGTGATTCATCTCCCACGACATGATTATTTTTTTCTGTCTCTGTCTCTGTCTCGCGTGGCAATCCATCATGAGCGCAATTACATTTACAAGGCCGGCAGCCGCGGCGGCGGCGGCGACACTGTTACACACACACACGCACGCACGCTCTCTTACATAATTAGTTACTTATCACACACACACACACGCAAGTCCCTGACACGCAAGCCGCCGTGTCACCGAGTCCTTGGCCGACTGGGTAAACCGATACTGCTGCAGACTCTGGTTACTGGAATTATTTACTGCTGTTTGCTGAGTCAACAGACACAGTGGCAGTGTAACCCTCGACGCAACGGGAGAACCGTCATAAACAAACATAGGAAGAGAAAAAAAATTATTATATATTTATATACCGTGCAAAGAGGAGTGGTGAGAACACAGAGCACACTTGAAGTGCAGCAAAGTCATATTTGAATTACTATTGTAACATGTTTTGAGGGCACAGAAGGACTCGCGTGTTTTTTTATTTATTTATTTGTTTGTTTGATTTTTACTCCAATCTATGCTAACGGTGAAAACATTAAAGCTTATTGTTGTTTGTCTAATGCTAAGCCCCAGACTGAAGTGTGACCGCAATTCAAACATGCTAGCAGTGGGCCACGCCACTAAATGTAGAAGTCAACAAAAAGAAATCATAAAAAAATTACCTGTTTTAACTCCTTTTTTAAAGAGCTCTGCAAGAATAACACGCTAGCTTGTCAACACGGAAACAAGCGGAGCAACGTTTATACCCGACTAACTGGCTTCACTGAACCGAACTACCCAACACCTAACGAGGTAAACAAGGTGGCTGTGGAGCCACTAGCTAGCGCTAGCCTCGGCGGCTAGCTGAGTGAAGCCCAAAGTGAGGAGTTCCTATTAGCACAAAAAAAGGCAACCTTTATCTGGCTAACTAACCTTTACCTCCCATCTGCCTTGAATTAGACAACCGTCCCCGCCGTGGAAATACTTATCGCCCCTGCGGTTTTATCCCTCCACCTCAACCCGCCTCAATCCCACCCTCCCACTCACCCCCCTAGATACAGGACGGGAGACAATAGAGGGACAGCCATTATCCCGAGTCGCCCTGGAGGCACGTCTCCGCACAGAGGCTGTGTTTAACTTTTATTACCCTGGGAGATGAATTGACTGCTCCCCTTCCTTATTTGACTGGTGTGCATGTGTGTGTGTGTGTGTGTGTGTGTGTGTGTGTGTGTGTGTGTGTGTGTGTGTGTGTGTGTGTGTGCACAGCCGTAAAGTGAAGGCGGCATGACTCAGTCTGAGTGGAGCCAGGCTCAGACGCCGATCACAAGGGCGCTGGAGCGCCCGCAGGGCAGGCAAATGAAAAAAAAAAAAAAAAAAAAAAAAAAACAAAATAGGGAAAAAAGGAAGAGTGAATACAATGGCGAGGAGTGGAAGGTGAGAATGAAGGGATGTGTGTGTTTTTTTCTTACTATTGTTATTAAGAACCTTAATAATAGCAGCCGAGTGGAAGAGCAGTAAAAAAAATGAGTCCCCACTGCGTCAGGTGGAGTCGTGGAACGAATGTCTTCAGCCACCTATTGTATGTGTGTGTGTGTGTGTGTGTGTGTGTGTGTGTACACTTGTTTTCTTATTCCTTTTTGGACGAAATTCTTGAAACGCTACTGTCTTTGCAGGGACATGACACTATTATGTGTGAGTGAGTGTGTGTTTTGTTTTGCCATCAGTGGAGGTTTTCATTTTTAACAGAAAACCACATAAATCAGAATCTGTGCCGTGCCCCTCCCCCTCCCTTGCTTTATCTAATTTTGTGTACACAACAAATTTTTTCTTTTTCCATCTGAATTTCGTCGACGCAGAACAAATAAAAGTTGAGGCCTTCCTTGTGAAGGCTTCACGGTGCCCTGCGTGCAGTGGCGTGAGCTGAAATCACAGAGTGGTTGATGGAGGATTTAGAGATAATTAGGTGGGTTGGACTCAAATGTTTTTGTTTTTTTCCCCCCCCGCAAAATCTGAGTCACTCGCTAACTAACCAACAGACGGACGACCGTTCTCACCGGGACTGTGAGTCACGGCCGCCGCAGCGCTGATGTGGGTGGAGACTCCTGGGTTTCCCACAGCGCCCCCTCCACCTCCACCTCCACCTCCACCTGCTCCAAAGTGACTCTGCTGTGGAGCAGGAGCCTTAGTTATTTAAAAGAGAGATCCACCGATACCACTTTTTTACAAGTTGTCATCTGCATACATATACACCCGCAATCTGTGTTGTGGTGTCGGCGAGTATTGCACAAGTATGAGTAGAGAACTGGACAACAGGATGACGCAGCGATGAGTGATGTTGCCGCGTGCGGGGCTTCTCTGCGGGTTCTCCAGCTTCCTCCCACACTCCAAAAACATGCATGTGAGGTGAATTTTTCAAACTCTAAATTGGCCGTAGCGGGCGACACGGTGGCGCAGTGGTTAGCGCTGCCGCCTCACAGCGAGAAGGTCGTGGGTTCAATTCTGGACCTTTTTGCATGTTCTCCCCGTGTCTGCGTGGGTTCTCTCTGGGTTCTCCGGCTTCCTCCCACACTCCAAAAAACATGCATGTGAGGTCAATTGAACACTCTAAATTGTCCGTAGGTGTGCATGTGAGTGTGAATGGTTGTTTGTCTCTATGTGGCCCTGCGATGAACTGGCGACTTGTCCAGGGTGTCCCCTGCCTTCACCCTGTGACAGCTGGGAGAGGCTCCAGCAGACCCCCGTGACCCTGAGTGCAGGTGGTGAAAATGAATGGATAGAGTAGAAGACTCAACCCCGCTATCAGTATTGATACCCGATACTGGCATCGGTATCGTGCACCCCTAATTTAAAGCAAGGTTTCTGGCCTGGTCTTTGAGACCACGTGTCTCGAGAGTCACTGGACGACCCTCTTTAAATTAGATGTCAGGTCGAGTCTGTCAGCAGGCGAGACAAGTGTGATCTCTGCTGTGATTGGCCGGCGTCTCCGGAGAGACGCAACGGAGTCTCGCCGCACAGCCGCTTCCACGAGGTGATAATGAAAATTTCATCGCTGCTTCCCTCCCTCCTCTCTCCCTCTCTCCCTCGGCAAAGCGATGAGACACTGACTTATTTCCCCACTTTCCTTTCGAAACAGGCGGAAGGTTGTCGAGGGAGGCAAAAAACCTCGAGCGGCCAGAGGGGGTTACGCAAGTGTTGTTGGCCCACAAGGTTTTCTCAGGGAAACTGGAATCCTCACTGAGGCACTGACAGAAGCGCAAGTCTGAGCCGCAGACACGCCTGAGTGGCGCTGCTTCTGCTGCTGCTGCTGCTGCTGCTGCTGCTGCTGCTGCTGCTTCTGCTGCTGCTGCTGCTGCTTCTGCTGCTGCATGTGACGACGGGGAAGTCAGAGTCTCCAGTCAGTCGTTGCTCAACAAACGCACACAAAACGTTAGGTTAAATCCTCAACATCAAACATCAGTCGCTCCTCGTTGGCAGGATTCATGGGGGGAGGAGGGAGGAGGGGATGGAGTGAATGGAAAAAAGAGAAAAAAAAAAACTGGAGCTTCTCTCCGTGGCTGCTGAGGTCGAGGGCGTGACCCCCAGTGAGATAGGCACCGGGCGATCAAGAGGGCGTCTCCCTGAGCGAGTGGCCGGGAAAACAGAGGGGCCTTTGTGAAGGAGGGTGTGTGTGTGTGTGTGTGTGTGTGTGTGTGTGTGTGTGTGCGTGCGTGTTTGGGGGGGGCAAAAAAGAAAATGCTGAGCCAAGCAGGCACTCCCTCCATCCCTCCTCCTCCTCCTCCTCCTCCCCCACCCCTCCGCTCTGGCCACTGTTTTCTTTTCTCTCTCTCTCTCTCCCTCTCCAGGTTCCTCCCCAAAGATACAGGCAAAATGCTTCCACACACACGCGCGCGCGCACACACACACACACACACACGCACATGCACAAACACACACAAACACACAGTCCCACAGAGACTTGAGGCTTTGAGGTGAAAGCAGCCGAAGCTCACAGGCTGTTTTGTGGTTCAGAAGTTGCTTGCGTTGCATTGCATGCTGGGATGTGTCTGAGTTGTGTGTCTTTGACTTGACTCTGACTTGGGTCCGACTCTACCGAGCTCAGGAAGTGACAAGCATTCGTTATTGTCTTTCTTATTATTTATTTAGATTCTTATTCTGTTTTGTTTTTTTCTGAATGCACACGTTTGACAGAATTGAACCGAATGCACCTTTAACCTGCAGGATTCACAGAAAATGTGCAGTAAAAAAAACAGCCTCCAGGGGACGAAAATTGTTTGCAAAAATGGCAAAGAATTTTGAGTTCTGTCAACATCGATGTCTTCTTTTTCTTCTCCTTCTTCCCTTCAGCTGTTGTTTTGTGGATCCAAGAAAGCAAATAATGCGGCGTCGCAATGAGCACGCAGCCCCGGGGCGAAACCGTGCAGTTTGAGCTTCTCTGCCGCAGCGTCTCTGTGTTTTTATTTGTTTTTCGCTCCTACAAGTTGAGCCTGTGAGCCTGTTTTCATTAATATTTACCTTCATCCTCAGTCACTCAGAAGCACAGTGTCCTGTCTGGAACGTTGTTCCGACACTCCATGTTTAAAACTTTCATCAAGTCGTCCCTGAACGCAACCGAGCTGCCGCCGCCGTGTGATTGGCTGGTTTGGGCTGTTTGTGTAAACAAGACGTGTAAATAAATGCAGCGTGAGCCATAGCGACATACTGGTTCATAAATTTTTAATGAAAAACCAAAAAAAAAAAAAACAGACAAAAAGACAGCAATGTACCCATTGAACAACGAAAGAAAAAAAAATGAAGAGGAAAAAAGTCGTATAATTTCGAGAGCCAAGCTCTTATGTACAGCATATTGCACTAGAAAAAGAACAAACACCCCCAGTTCTTCACCTCCGCGGCTCCGTGTCCGTCTGAAAAACTGTAGCAGCAGACACAGAGCAGGCCAGCGACAACACAGCCGACGCTCCAACCCCACAAAATAGAAAATAAAAAATAAAATGAAATAACAAAAAAACCCAACAACACTGCTACATCCGGCCTGGGTCTCACTTCCAAAAATAAAACAACGCGTGAACGTGAAATCCTTGTGACCACTCTGAGCAAAAGGGAAAGCAAAACAGTAAAAAAAAATGAATAAAAATAATGAAACAATCGTCTGAAATAAGTCGCACTGTTGAGTTTGTGTATTCAAAGAGATATTGTGGTTTTCACTCCATTAAATTACATTCAAAAACCCCTTTAAGATACAGATTGTTTCCCCTCCAGGAATGTCGGACATGCAATTTTTTTTTATCAAAAAAAGCAACAACAAAAACCTCCATTTACATACGTGGAAAGAAGCCCTTGAACTGAGAGTGACGCAGCAGAGTTGGCCGTATCCAAAAAAAACAAAAATAATAAAGTTACAAAAGCCACAACAACGTTTAGTTCGAGTAAAAAAAAAAAAAAGTACAAAATAGATAAAAAGCGAGAAAAAACAGGTTTCGTTGTGGCTCGTATCGATACAAAAAGATACAAATTTTTTTTTTTAGGCAAATTTTTTTTTTAGCAAAAAATCTTTTAAAAAGTAGCCATAACAATAGCCGTGTCAAATTCATATCCAATGTATTAAAAATCATAACAAAACACCAATTCACAGCACTTGACAGTTAGGATGCACTCACTCCGTGACGGAGATTCAGAAAAAAAAAAAAAAAAACAAATTTAGAAAAATTCAATATCAAAGACACTGAAGGTTGAACTGAGAAAGAAAGAAAGAAAGAAAAAAAAGACGCTTCGATTGAATCTGGGTTTTCCGTTCAAATAATACTGGGCACCGTGGTGGCCCCTCCCCCTCACCTCCCCTAACCACTCCCCCACTCCTTCAAGTGTAAACACACAGCAGCCCTTCTTCGCCAGCCGGCACACGTCACGAAGCACAAAGTCCAGCGTTCGGCGGCTCTTGGAAAAGAGCCGGAGGAGCGGAGAGAAGGAAGAGGCGAGGCGAGGATTCGGCCGCCGGGGTCGTTTTCTAGTTAACAAAGCAAAAAAAAAAAGAAAAAAGAGAAATAGTTCTTTACAGTGCACGTCGACTGCAGACGGTCGTTGGCGTCGCAGGTCGGAGCAGGAACAACTGCGTGTCGCTTTGTGTGGAAGATGTAAAAAATAAATTGAAAATAGAAAAGAAAAAGTTTGAGTGGAGCGGAGTTGCCGAGTGTGGATGGACGTCTGGCGCTGATGATGTGGCAGGTCTGTTTCTCACAAGGCACATGATGTATTTTTTTTGTTAGATTTTTCGTTGTTGTTGTTGTTGTTGATTGTCTGTCAGTGGGCGTGACTTGTCCCCATCAAACTCCTCCCCCTTAACACCCCCCCCATCCCTCCCCCCACAACACCCCCCCAACCCCTGTCAACAACGAGAGAAAAAAGAAAAGAAGAGTGAACGGGGCTGTACACACTCGGGTAGCATCTATACAGTAGCGTTGAGCGAATACACACAAAATAAATAGGAATAAATTATTTACCCTCCCTCCGAAAAAAAACCCACATTTCGTGGGCTCGGTGAGGACGGGGAGATCAGCCAATAGGAGCTCGGGTACGACTGGCGTGTTTTGAGAGTGTCGCGGCGATCTGATTGGCTCAGCGTTCAGTGTTTTTGCAGGAAACAAACTTTTGGTTGAGCTCCTCACGTGAGGGGGCGGGGCAGTGGGGGCAGGGGGCAGGGCTTCAGGGGGCGGAGAGAATCTCCTGCGACACATATTTTAATTTTTGAAATTTGCTGGTTTGACTAGGTCCTCGATTTAAGGTAGATTTTTTTTTTTTTTTTTTTAATCATTTACTTTTACTCATACTGAGTTTAAAGTAACCAACATGCTAAACTGCATCAACGGCTCCCTGAAGAAAACAACGAAGAAGAAAATAAACCCATCAGTGTCTTCAAAGTCTGGAAACGGATGGAAAGAAAAAGAAATTTCATTTTCATTTCAGGAAATAAAAGAACAAACAGTGGCTGCGTCGCGGCAAGTAGCTGTGTTTCTACCAAAACACAGTCGGTATAAATGTGTCGTAAAATAGAAACCTCACTGAACTGTACAGAAGCTGTCGTTGGGTCAGCGCCCCCGCTGGCGGTTTGGTGGAACCACACAGAGTTTGTTGTCGTGTTTTGTGTTGTCATGTGTTTGTGTTGTCAACTCGTCCTGACAGTGGCGGACGAGTTAACATGTATAACAAAAATGCATCTCTGGAAACCCCAAACGTGAAATTTGTTGTGTTTCATCAGGGTGAAGGAGAAGAAGGAGAAGAAGGAGAAGAAGAAGAAGAAGAAGAAGAAGAAGAAGAAGAAGAAGAAGAAGAAGAAGAAGAAGAAGAAGAACCACGTCAGTCGGTGTTTGATTGCAGATGCAACGGATCCCTAAGATTTCACTTCCTCCCACTGGCTCCGATATTGCTCATTAACCTCATTTATAAGAAAAAACCCCAAGAAAACAACAAACAATCTGATGATTCTCTCTCGTCCGGAGACACACAAACGCAGCACAGGGCCAAGGTTGCGATTGTCGATTGTGCAGCCAGAGGAGGAAAAAAAAAAAAAAGAAGAAGAGTAAAACGACTGAGGATTTTTTTTTTTCTAAAGACCTTCAGCCAGCCGTCTTGATTGTTTTTCCCAGTTCCCTGATCTCGGAAAAAAAAATCTCACGCTGGAGATTTTTCTTGTTCGACTTCCTTTTGTGCTTGTTGTTTGGCTTCGGAACGACTGCAGGAAACCAGCGAACAGAGTGGTGATGGCCTTTTCTCAACGATTCGCCAGTTCATATTTCATCTCAGGTGGCAGCAGCCTCGTCTGAAGAACTCCAGACAGCAGGAGGGATTAGCCCTCTGTTTACAGCCTGCAGCCGAGATGCAAACGGGCAACAAAAAAAAAAAACAACAGACAGTTTGCTCGACTTTCAGAATGAAAATCAGGCCGGAGGCGTCGCCACTAACCTGGGAGAGGTCGCTGTTGTGTCCCTCTGACAGGTTAGTGGGCGGAGCCAGCAGTATGAACGACAAACTCATTTTGAGTTTGCAGGACAAGGCTGGAGACACTCGACCGTGTGAGGAAACTGGTCGAAAGCGAGACATCGACGTCTGATTTCAAGTATTCTCTTTTAATCTGATGAATCATCAGCGAGGCTTGAAACACCAGTGGAGGAGGAAGAGGCAGAGGAGGAGGAAGAGGAGGAGGAGGAGGAGAAGGAGGAGTCACAGGTTAATGGCGATGGCCCCCTTTGAAAGGGCCATGTGACGTGTGTTTTGATTCAGCCAGTGCGGAACAGTGAAGGATGAATAAAGTTTTCAGGGGCTCATCGTTCCATTGGTTTCGGACAATAAATTACACAAACAAAAAAAAAAGAATAAAAAAAAAAACGCCTCGGAAAGTCCTCGAGGTGTCGAGTGAGTCAGCGGCGTCAGCGCCAGAAATGTTCACGTCCACCAGTCTGTTTCGCCAGAAAAAGTGGCGCCGTGGAGAAAAAGTAAAAAAAAAAATCTCTTCATTCTTTGCAAATTTCATTTCATTTCATTTTGTTGTTGTCCTCGACGAGGCGAAGGCGGCGTTGTACTGTGGCGGGAGAGAATAAGGCAAATTCCCTGGACTGATGGAGGTCCTTCAAGGCTCGAGAGACAGCAAATCAGAAGGAGAATAAAAAGAGCGACTCACTGTACAAAATAGGCGATCTTGCAAATATTTCGAAAATATCTCTTCAAAACAACGGTTCCTTTCTTGAAAAGACGAAAAAATAGGAAGAAGTAGACATAAAACAGGGGAGGAGGGAAGAAAACAATCAAAAAAAAAAAAAAAGGCAGCGGCCTCCGTCCAGCGGCGGCCGACGTTTTCTTCATCTCATCTTCATATTCGATTAAAAAAAAAAAAAATTGAAAAAAATGAAAAATAAAAAAGGATCCAAAACCCGTGTTCCATCTTTACAGTGCCATCTCTTAAAGTTCCGGGGGGGTTCCCTGACCTCCCCCCTGCTGCGAGGAGGAGGAGAAACGACGGCCGAGTGCGGCGGCGGCCACTACGGCCATGTGGGCGGGGCCTCCTTCACCTCTGCTCTCCTCTCTCTCTCCAGCGGGGGAAGAGCGGCTGGCGAGGGAACAGCAGGCCCAGCAGGGCGGCGGTCAGCCGCATCCAGGTCGGCAGGTTCTGCATCTGGTGCCTCATGAGCTGCAGAGGAGGAGAGAGAGGAGAGAGAGAGAGAGAGAGAGAGAGAGAGAAAAGTCCTGATTGGTCAGTACAGGGCCGCTGCTGATGAACTCTTGTAACCCTGAAACACCGTCATGTTTTCACAACAGCATCCAGTTTTTGTGTCTGGAAAACACCTTGCTGACGTCATCCGACCCGGCGCGGCACCACATTCGGAAGCGGGTTCTTAAAGGTGCAGTTCGCCGCCAAAAAAATAAATAAATAATTAGACTTTTCCCGTCACCGGTCGGCGAGAAAACGAAAAACCTTTGATTCGATTCGCTCGCTCTGCTTCTCAAAGTGCGCGTGCGGCACCATCGTCAGCGTCCCTTTGTGATGTCGTAGGACGAGGTACGCCAGAAGCATCGGCTTTGGCGAGAAGCCCAGTGTTTCGTTTTGTTTTTGATTGATTGATTGTTGATGTTCAAAAAGGAGTGGGAAGAAGTCAAACTAACAGTAATAATAATAATAGTAATAATAATAATAATAATATTACCAATGACACCAACAATAATAATAAACAATATTCACAATCATCATGATATGATCAACAAAACATTGTAACAATAATGATAATAATAATCCATACATTTGCACATTTGCATCAATAACAATGAAAAGAAAAGGTTGTTGTAGCAGTGCCTCGCATAAAACAACTGCGGCACTGTTGACTTCTAAACAGGACGCCCCCCAGGGCGAACCTCCTACCCCCACCCCCCACCCCGGCCGGCGGGAGCGGGAAGCTTTCAGAGAGCGCAGCGTCTATTTCATCACGGCTCGGTGGAATAATTAGGGGGGGAACGAAGGCGAGGAAACGGGAACGTCTCGCTCCAGTGAAGCCGCCGTCTGCGGTTCCCTCCATCATCAGGAGGGAGGGGTGGAGGAGGAGAGTGGGGGGGGGGGGGGGGGGGGCACAGGGGGGGGGAGAGGGAGGGGCTTCCAAACTTCCAGATCTCCCGTCCCGCATGGCGCCGAGTGTTGCAGTAATGTTGCGTAAGCAGCAGCAACGCCACCACCGCCGCCGCCGCCGCTGCTGCTGCTGCTGCTGCTGCTGCTGTTTGATGTGTGACAGCCAGACTGAACCCAGTTGAACCGGCAGCCGCTTCGCATGTAACTTTAATTGGCTTTAATGGCCTTTAATTCTACACTGCAGCCACGGAGGAGCACTGACTGACTGACTGACTGACTGACTGACTGACTGCCCTTCCAGGAAGTTACTTTTTTATCCTTTTTTTATGATTTGGTTGACTCACACACAAAAGCAAGTCAGGCAGAATAGGAATACGTATTTTATGTTATCCTTTTGAGTCGGTTGAATTTTCAAGTTTTCGCACTAAATTCAACGGCCGCAGCAACAAACTCTTTATTGGTTTTTCCGTTGCAAAAAAGGGATTTATGTGAGTCAGAGTTTTGTGTTCTTCTTTTGTAAACCTTTGGGGGTTTTTTTACCCCGAGCACTTCACCCTGTCCTGTGACTCCAGCTTCTTTTTTCTTTTTTTTTTTGCCTCAAATTCATGACGTCTGCAAAAAGGCAGAAAAACCAAAAGAAAAAAAAAAAGAAAAAAACCAAAGAGTCACTGGGACGTAACACAAATAGTGCGATGTGCCCAGTGGAATGGTGTTTACATTGAACTTTGCCGCAGTTTGGCTGATACGGCGCTCGAGGCTCACTTGGCTCTCGGTGTCGAGAAGCAAACACAATTTTGGTTTGTATCACATGTTGGAAGCTTGTTTGGCTCTTTGGGACGTTTGAGGACAGAAATTCACTTGTGATTTTTTTTTTTTTTTCCCCTTTTGCTGTGCTGAAGGTTTACGATCAAACTACCAAACTCTTTTCCGACGTGTGACTAATCCGCCTTCTTTCTGGTTTTTTTGCTCGCCACAAACACAGCAGGCAGGAGAAAGATCAGCACCTCAGACTTTAGACTGCGGCTCCTCTCTGCCTCTTTGTCAAGCGCTGCGCAGGCACAATGCAAAAAAAAAATACAAACCCAAAACAAAACACACACTCTGAGACACACACACACACACACACACACACATGCGCGCTGAGGCAGCCGGCGGGACAACAGAGGTATTGTGGGTAGCAGTGAGTCAGAGTCTATTTTTAGACGGGTGTATAAACAGTGAGCCAGACGCTCGGCTCAGTCCCGCTTTTTTCACGCGACAGTCACAACAATCACGCTCGGCGTCTCCCGGCGTTCGAAAGAGAAGCTTCCCCTTTATAAAGAAAAATCCGACGGTGGCGAAACCGCCCGGTGTCCGAGGAGGTTTTGCTGCTGTTGTTACCAAACAGTCATGTGACCCGTGTGAAAACCCTGACTGCAGCAGCAGAGTGAAGCCTCTTGTTGTTTCTTGCAGCCGCCCTCAAACACCTGCGAGGTTTCGTGACGCACAAACCTTGTGTTGGTTTTCATTGGCCGGCACGTCACAACCCGAGCGTGACGTCGCACGCTAAACAACACGTGACACCACCGGCCCCACCCCCACCCCCACCCCCACCCCCACCAGGACAGCCCTGGCTATGAGTCATGCGTGCAGCAGCGAGGCTCTTGCAGGGTCATGTGACGGCAACTCGGATCGATGCCGCAATGGAAAACGCACGACTCTCAAGCTTTCGCCTGTTCAATAATGCGTCTGGCCTAATTAAATATTTACAACCGTGCATTCCTGCAGGTGCGTTGACACGCTGGTGCTTTTCTTACCGTGTCGATGTGGTCGTGCTGGAACTGGTCGCCGATCTCGCGAAGCTTGCGGCCGATCTGCGTCTCGATGCTGGGCCCCGCGGCCGCCCGCTGCTCCTCTCGCCCTCTGCCCTCCTCCTCCTCTTCCTCCTCCTCGCCCTCCTCCTCCCCCTCGACCCGCCTCTCTCCCCGGTCCTCCATGGGCTCAGCGTGAGCGGGGACGTGCAAGCGCAGTCCGCCGTCGCCTGGCGAGAGAAGCACATGGACGGTGAAAACTGTGCTTTGAAAAATGGCGATGCTAAGAGTCACATCACGGACATTCGATTGTTGTTGTTGTTTTTGTTTTGTTTTTTTGGCTGTATAATCATTGCACTCCCAACCAAACCAAAACTATCCACACTGCAGACTTGCAGACTTGGACACAGTTTGTGTGTGTCTACGTCCTTCACACGGCTGCTGCGACACAAACAGGTTGTATCAGCTTCTTTCAGTTGGCACCACATTGTACACCTGTTTTTAATTTCATTTATTTTTCTTTTTTTTTTTTTAAATCAAATTGTTTCCGGGCTTTTCACCTCTGTAATATTTTTCATTTGAGCCTGTTTGTTTTTATCTATTTACTTGGATAGCACGAATTGTGTATCACAACAATTATGAATTCTCAGAGAGAGAGAGAGAGAGAGAGAGAGCGAGAGAGAGAGAGAGAGAGGGAGAGAGAGTGTGTGTGTGTGTGTGTATGTGTTGGCATGCTGGACGCCCTCGCTGAACTGCGCTGATCTGTGCCGCTGTGTCACAGGGTTTAGCCCCGCCCCCAGGGAGGCAGCGCCGCCCCGGTCGTGCCATGTGCAACGGAGGGAAAACAATCTTTTTTTTTTCTTTTTTTTCTAAACGTCATGTGTGTCACAACTCTGCCCTCGCACACAGTTGCCTTAAATAAACGCCAGCGCGCCCTCGCAATCCCAGAATGGAAGTGGGCCAAGTGCGTGACATCCATTACTGGTTAGTGCGACGGCGGCGGGGTGAGGGGTTTTCGGGGGGGGGGGGGCACAACTAGGAAATGTTTGCGCGGCGAAACAATGCGCCTCTCAGAGACAAACAACCAAAACAACATTCTCCCGCAACAGTCGGTGAATTCAAGTGCGCTGATGACACGCTGATGTGATTAGAACGGCTAAAAACAATATTGGATTAGCGGCGGCGGACGCTGCGTGCTGCTACATGCAAATGGAAATCGTTTTTTAATTTCTTTTACGAGGAATTGTGAGAGATCCACTGAACATGTGATTCAATATGGCACTTTGATGACTTTTCGTGATGTTTTCTCAACGTGATGCTGCAACCATGCTATGCAAGGTGTATGACAGGATCGTGCCGTTTAGAATTGTTTACATTGAATCCACTTTTCGGCTAACGCGATGCTCGGGGCTTTTTTTTGGCTTTCTGTGCCAGGTTTTGTTTTTTACTTGTTGCCCCATGGGATATTTACTGATGACGCAGATGTCTTTTTTGCGTTTTTTTTTTTTTTTTTTGCAGATCAACACTTTTATTGACTGGCAGGACAAACATCAGGCCAACTTGTGCCTGCGGAGCCACGTGAGCAGGTCCCACAGAGACGCCACACACACACACAGAGTGACATTCATGTTTTCCTCCCTTTGGTGTGTTGTCACCCAAACACATCAGAGGGATGAAAGCTTCAGATAAAATCTGATGGATGCTGCCGCTCCTCTCCAAGGCTTCCGTCAAGATTTGCACAAAACAAGAATGGCCAGACGTTACTGGAATCTGGAAGCAGATAACGTAAAGTTCAAGCGACTCGCTTAAGTCTCGAATCCCACGATCTGCAAAACTGCTTGGCATCTCAAATTTGCACTGAGATGGCAGCCACCGCATTCCCTGTCCTGGCGGCAGTGGGCTAAACGTCTCCTAGATGTTGTCATGAGGGAATGGTCGGTACCTCGAATGCATGGCTCCAGTAGGTAAAGGGAAAAAAAAATGACATTTTTGTGTCTTGCAATAAAACATTTGCACAAAAAAAAAAATCTAATTTCGTCCAATCTGGCCCGGCGGCGCTTTCACCCCCGCTTACCGTGAAAGGGGACGCAAGGCTGCCGGTGCAAAGTGCAGGACAGCGCGTTGATGCCGACGCCGTTGTTGTTGTTGTTGAGGCTCTGCGACGTGGGCAGGGCGGCGTGCACGTCGCGTTCCTCCAGCTTGACGTCCCCGAAGGGCGTTCCCCAGCGCGAGATGGGCCGTGACATGTCCTCCTCCTCATCATCCATCCGACGGCTCAGCGGTAAACTGCCTGTGGAGGGAGAGAGAGAGAGGGAGAGCGTGGGGGGTGGGGGAGGGGAGAAGAAACTTTAGTCGGCCTGTTTTGACGATGGAGGTTGGCGTGACTGCGCCACTGAGTCACGGGCGCTGTGTTTATGCTCCGCCGCTAAAAAGGTAATTTGGGGTGTGATTTGTTTCGGGAGCAAACACAGAGCGCCAAATGGCATCCTGTTATCAGTGAAAACTCTGGCCCGCGGCGCATTAAGAATCTCACCCGGGGAATTGAAACCATCATTGTCGTAATAACAGGTGACGGGCCGGACGGGAGAGTCGGATCAGTTTCCGCTGCTGAGGCAGGAAGACAGAGGGTCCAGAGTGGAGGAACTAATGTGATTATTTCTTAAACAGCAGCACGAGCGCCAACGCCTGAAAGACGCCCAGTGTGCCGGCACGCAGTGGGCGGCTACAAGTGTCACCCCAGATTTGCCACCTCGTCGCGGCGGATTTGGCACAGGCCAGAGAGACTGAGCTCCTGGTTCCTCGTCGGTGAAACCACCGCAGTCCGAGATAACGAGTTTCACTCCGTCCTCCGCTGCCGCCTGCCAAACACACAAACACTTCTTCCTTCTTGGCGGCGAGCCACAGCACCGAGCCGCCGTTTCATCTGCGGGCTGCCCATTTTTCTCTCCTCCCTCCTTTAAAAAAAACAAGTTTTCCGGGCCGGCCTTATCTTCTCGTCCCACCACCATCACCGCCACCACCCGTTGCATTTAGTGGAGAAAAACAAACTGGGCTGTGAGTGGTGCATGCACAGGTTGGAAACTGGATATACTGGTATTCGCTGTTTGATGAGCCACACGCCCTCGGCCGCACGTCTTTCTTAACTGTAACTGCCCCCATTGTGTGACGTCATGGCTCATATGGACCAGGGCAGTGGCGGTAAAAAGCAAACCGATGATTCATTGTGCAAGTATAATTTTCATAAAAGTGGAGCAGCCGGATTTAACCGTCTGTTTGATGGACGCGCATGAGAGAGGTCATGCGGTCCCTGGGGCTCTGTGCACAAACTTTCATGAACACATTGAATAACACTAACAATGTGCAGCAAACGCCATGGAGGGCTCTCACATGTGCACCTGTGTGTGTGTGTGTGTGTGTGTGGCAGCAGTCTTGAGTTTATTTCCACAGGCAGAAAACCACAGTGTCAGTCATACACACACACACACACACACACCGACAACAAAACAAAACAAACAGAGTGGAAACAGACACACACTATCACTCTCACCCACGCGCGCTCACACGCGCTCACACGCACGCGCGGTGCCAAGGGGTGGGTGCAGAGCGAGGGAGGCCTGGCAGCGTGGACACCACCGAGCTGCCGGGAGGCTCGGAGCAGCGGCACCGAGCGGCTCCCTCTGCTTCACCATCTGCACACCGGGCTCACCTCCACGGAGCCGAGCCCCGGCTCGGTGGGGCTACACACACACGAGCTGAGCTACACTCCATATAGTCCACCAAAAACCGCCACCACAACAACACTAGAGGACACCGGCGGAGCCCGAGTGGCAGCTTCACATGGAGCCAATTAGCCCCGATAAACAAAGAGCAAATCTTGTTAAAACGTTCCGTTAAAAAAAAAAAGAAAAGAAAATTTAAAAAATTTAAAAAATTTAAAAAAGAAAAAAGAAAAGAAAAGAAAAAACATTTCTGAATGACGCGCGTCAATATGGGTGTATCAGCGTTTGTTAACACTAGTAGTTAAAAATAATAATAATAAAGAGTTGAGATAGTGGGGTTGCTGGGGAACCAGGCGGGGCGTCGCGCCAACACTCCCCGCTCTAGGAGCGCTGTGGCCCGGCAGCGCAACCGCTAGCTGGCCGCTGCGGCCACAAACCATCCGCACGGAGCCAAAAACTTCCGACAACAAAGAGAGAATACCGGCGTATGCTGCTGCTGCCGCTGCTGCTGCTGCTGCACAACACTGTCATATTTTAGCGTCGTATAATAACCACCACAAACCCGTTTGGGGGCTCTTCTGTCACTTCATGTCACTCGACAGCGGGGGGAAAAAAAACAACAACCCAACGTTGACGTTCGAACGTGAACGAGTTCACTACCGCGTTATGACGATGTGGGTTCCCGCAGCTTCCGATGTCACTTTCTCCACACTTCGCCTGACAAAAGTCCTCGCCAAAACAAACACCTCCGAGGTAGCGGAGCCGACAGCAGCTTCCCGTTACAACTGAACAGAGCAGCCCCGCTCGTTAAAACACGGAGAAAGTTCACTGAACACCACATTTCTGCGTTTTGTAACCAAAGCAAAGTATAAGAGGTAAAATGCATACTGACCGACTGACTGACTGACGGGATGTCAGAAATCCGAGCTCGTCAGTCATGTGTGAAAAGATGAATTTTAAACGCCACTCGACTCGATTTGATCTTGTTTGCTTACGGAGTTTATATGAGATCGTTACAAAAAAATTAAATAAAATAAATAAATAGCACAGCTAAGTGAGAGTTGGCACATAAACAGGAGCACCGGCAGGTCCCCACCACGCTGCCCCTGCCATGCCCGGGCATGCCCCCTTCCACCCCGGATGATTTGTTGACAAACTCCGGGGCGGCGGGAGACGGAAAATGGCTTTATTTACTTATTCATTTATCGCGATAACTCCACCGAAAACGAGCCGTGACTCACCGCCAGCGAGCGTTTTTTCCGTGGTGACCGGTGGTATCTTGACAACTCTGCCGTCGCCTTCCTATCCTCGGACTGACTAGTCGCTGTGTGACGGACCTCTCTTCGCATTACAACCGCTCCAAGACGTTTGCTGACTCGAGCAAGAGCTTGTTGTTTTTTCTCTTCCTCGACGTGGTCCCGCCTCGACGGCTCGGACCCGCCCCTCCTCATCCCCTTCCTCGTCCTTCTCCTCCTCCCCCACCTCCCGCTCCTCTACATCCTCCTCCTCCTTCTTCATAATCTTTTTTTTTTTTTTTTTTTTTTTTTTTCTAGCATGACAGAAACGGAGTCAGCCACACTTGTTATGCAAATGCAGGCAGCGCATCGAGTGGCCACAAATTAGCTGGGGTTTTTTTGTTGTTGTTTTTTAATAAAATTGTCAACCTGGGTGTTTATTGCACACGGTCAACGGTTATGGTTAATATGGTTCACTCGTAGTTTATTCATTTTTGAGCAGCACCACCTAAATCAGGACACAGATATTGCTGACAACTCTAATACTGATTTTTTGATTTTTTTTTTTGTCGTAATGAATTGTTTCATCAAACACACGCGTCGAGCTCATGCTTCTGAACACCGTCCATGCATGCAGGCATGCAAGGCGGGCGATGGACACGATAACAATAATATTGCACTGGCCCTTTAAGAGAAGCGTCCTCCTCGGCAATAAGCTGGTGACAAGCGGCGGACCAACCAGGCGCTTTGTTTTGGTCCCGCCTTCTGCTACGCGTATCTTGACACGTGGAGGGGAGAGATTAGGGTGGGGGAGGTGGGGGGGGAGAAAACCACGCAGAGCAGATGAGACATGTGACCGCGTTCAGCGCCCAGCTCAGCTGATTGGGAGCCGACGCCGCTGCTGCTAGATAGAATGGCTGTAACCGACCAATTACATGGGGGGTCGGTGTGTTGATGGGCTGAGTAGTAGTACAGCAGCGAGGAGGAAGAGGGGGAGGAGGAGGAGGAGGAGGAGGAGCAGATTCACAAATGTGCGATTGTCATGCGTGCATGTCAGGGCGCAGTTGTGAGAAAGGATGTGTTGCTTTCGAGGCCCACGCACAGCAGCTATTGTTCAAATGCATCATGATTCCACATGCTGTATTACCATGATGGTGTTTGTTTTATTTTCTTGGTGGCGTCGGGGCCTCTGTCAACGATCCCGACGGCACAAGAACAAGCACGGCAAATGAGTGAAACGTCCTCGAAGGCATCACGGCTTGACAACAGTGTATTGATGGAAGTACAGACAGAGCCACTTTCTGCTTCTGGCCGCGGGGCATTCACTGATGAACACAGGCGCTCCGCGTGATGGATGTACAGTGACAGCGGGATGAACAGCATCCGCGGCTGGTGACCCTCGCTGTAGGGCGGCGGCACGCCCTCCCGCGGTACGACCGAACTGAGGGGCGGGAGGGGAAGCGAGGAGTGGGCAGTGTGCAGGGTTAGCGAGTGCACCGCGTCCAGGCCAAGCAAAGTGAGACTATTTGATCCTCGCGTGAGTCGGACGTGTCCCAGGAGACTGTGTGTGTGTGTGGATGAAAGCAGCAGATGCTGCTTCGCCCCCTCGACAGGATGTAGAGTTTTTCGCACTCCTTTATTGTGCTCGCTCAAGTTCATGTGTGAAGTGGGTTGTGTTTTTTGTTTTCTTCCTCGACCTGTCACCAAATTCCCATGAGCCGTTTACCGTCAGGCTGGCAAAAACAACCATGGCCGGCCGGCCGCCTCTCTCTGCTCTGCCTGCTGTGAGCTGCAGCGCTGCAGCTCCCCAGACCGCAACCCCAACCCCCATCCAACTCCAAATCCTACTGCGAGAAGGACCCCACCCAAAATTTGGAAGCTCGCCCGGTGGTTGTTTTTGTGCTGCTCACTCCTTTTCTCTCTCTCTCTCTCTCTCTCTCTCTCTCTCTCTCTCTCTCTCTCTCTCTCTCTCTCTGTCCTCACTTTTTTGTTTTTTTTGCTGCACTGCTAACTTGTTAATTGTCAACCTTTTTTTTTTTTTTTAAAGCAGCAACTCTGAAAATCTACACAAGTTGACAGGGTTTACTGTCTCGCCTGTTGCATAAATGATTGTCTTTGCAAAAAAAAAAAAAAAAAAAAAAAAAAAAAATCCTGCTTCGCTTCAGTCTCGTATATGCAGAGGTGCCAAAGCTTCTATGCAAATGTGCCGTTTTCAACAACAAAGCAGGGCTGGAAGAAAACATCTTGCCGTTTAATGAGTTATTGTCTGCACTTTTGGGGCTGGAGGGAAAAAATAAGTTGTGACGTGGCGACAACAAAAGAAATGCTTGCAGACAAAGGCACGTCGTCGGGAGCAAAGAAGGATGATTAAAACCTAAAAGTGGGAGATTGAAAAAGGAGAAAAAAGTTTTTGCGACAATAGTTTTCGCGCCACTTTGATGTGACGCGCGGACGCTTAGACGCTCGTCAGATGTGAAGCCTCTCCAAAACTAATTAGCTCGCTGCATTTGAAACACAAAGCAATTGGGTAAATTGATCCTCCCTCCCCACAAGCGCTTCACTGCCTCCCCCTCCCGCCTCACACCCCACCCCACGCCCCTCAGTTTTCACTCTCTTTATCAATAACTAATTAATGTCCCCCCCGAAACAACAGCCAATTTCAATCACAGATTCACAGCCAGCAAACTCTGGGGGGAAACAGCAGGTTTTCTTCTTCGTCCACTGTTAAAAACTCTGGTTTGGTGAAATGTGTTTTTGAAAAGTCTCTCAATAGTGGTTTGGGATTGAAATGGGGTTTTGATTTTTGTTTTTTGTTTTTTTCAGCCAAATAGACACAACAGGAGGCACAGGACCCAACGCAGTCTTATGGCCCGGTTAGAGTTGTTTTTTAACTTTGCAACTTTGGAGCCTCAGACCCTCTTTTGAAAAAGGGGGAAAAAACAGCCTTTGTGTTGTGGCGCTCGACTCGGAACTCGTCGTCTAAACTCAAACTTCCGCCGCCTCTAATGTGTCACCACCGCTGCCGGCAAACAATGCGTCCCTGCCCGTTTCATTTTTTTTTTGTTTTGTTTTTTTTACTCCCCAGCGAGCCACTCAAACACCGTCAGCGGCAGCGGCGGCGGCTCGGAGTTATTTCTGCGTGGGGGGGTCACGCTGCTCCGGATGTCGAGGATTCTTCAAAGTTTCACCGCGTAATGATACAATTTGCTCGGAGTCACATTCCCTAATGGCGCCTGACGTCCGGACGCGTTGTCTTCCCATCTTCAATTCGTTGCGCGGCCCCGAGAACGACTCCGCCGCTGTTTGCACGTGCGCTGCAACGCACTCTCCCTTCGTTTTCCAGCGTCTTCTCCTTTTTTCGTCCGCCCTCCCCTTGCCGCTTAATTAGCCCGCTCCATCCCCGCGGCTCAGGAGCCTGTTTTTCCTCATAAATTGAACGTGAGATTTCCTGACAGACACGCCAAGTTTTCACAGTTTTTTTTTTTTTTTTTTTTTTTGAAACCTCTGTCCGCCCCTCCCCGCCCTCCCCTCCCTCCTCCGCCGAGCCTGTCAACATCTCTCCATTCCAACCGCAGGTACGGCGGCCGCTCTGCCAATGAATTCAGCCCTACCCGGGTTCATCCAAAGGTAACACATTTGAAGTGCAGAGCCAACACGCAACCCCCCGGGGGGGCAAAACTCCTTCCTTTGCAATTATGTGCATTCTTACACACTATTAAATGCCACTATTTGAAAGGCGAACAGTAGTAACGCCGGGTGCCGTCACAGGTTTAATGGGAACTGATGTAGCGCCGTGCCTTTCAGTCTGTCTTGCCGTTTCCCGGCTGCGAGGCTAAATTGAAGGAAGCAAACGCTTATTGATTCCTGAGGAGGAGGAGCAGCAGCAGCTGCCGCCGCTGCTCAGGTGGTAAACAAACCATTTGTTAAGCCGACTGGCGGCACCTGTGCACCATCCAAAATCCAATTAGCAGCCGGCACCGCGTGATGTCACATGCCATCGCGGTGCTTTTTTCGGGAATGTCCCTCGTTTGGTTTTTACGACGGGTGATCTTCTCGTGCAAACGGCTCCAGCCAGCGAGCCCGCGGTTGGGCTGGTGGCTAATGGTGACCTGCGTGTTTGAACAGCAGCTCATGAAAGCGTATTTGATCAAAGAACAATACCGATGTTTGCAAGTATGACACATCCAGCGCCTCCCTGCGTTAGAGGATCCGCCAGCTCCGACCTCCAGGTTCACCTCCTGGCCACACGGAGGAAGAAGACGGTGCAGTGGGAGAGAGCTTTTCCTTCCCAAGGTCAAACCTTTTTAAACCGCGTTCTGTTTTTGAAACTGTTACGCATGCTTTTATCCCGCCTCAACTGTTGTAACTTCTTCTTGTGTTAGTCAGGCCTCCATCTTTCGCTTACAGTCAGTCCAGAACGCTGCTGCTCGTCTGCAAACCGGTATGCAGAAGCAAGAGCTCATCACCCCCGTACTGGCCACCGACCTCTCCGACCTGCTGGAACCCTAGGCTCCTTCTAGGCTCCTTCAAGGTCCCTTAAGTCCTCTGATCAACTTCTCCTGGCTGTTTCTAAATGCAGGATTCATGAGCGACTGCTCTTTTTTTCTTTTCTTCATGTGACACCATGAATGTTTTTATGTTATTTGTTTGTTTGTTGTGACCTGTACAGCACTTTGGTTCAACTCTGTTGTCTTTTAAATGTACGGTATGGTATGGTATGGTATGGTAGGGTTTGTTTACCTTCATGCCTTGAAGCCGCAAATCCAAACTGGATTCCTGGAGCTGAATGAACGACGTCACGTTCAAGATCTCCAGAACGTACGCGCACATCAACAGTGGCGAGCGCTGAAGAGCGCCAGGCTCGGCCCCGGCGCTCAGCAGCGTAACACTCTTCCGCAGGAGCGGACCAAAACATAAACAAACAGCGGGGCTGGGCGGCTGCGTGTGAGGACGCTCTCCTTCCACGCTGCGCCGGAGCTCAAACAAACCAGCCATGACGTAGGCGGAAACGTACACAAACAAAGGCCGCGCGCGGCGTTAAGCCTCGTTCCGACGGAGACGCCTGGTTTAAACTCATTAAAGGACGCCAGCACAAACACGGCCCGTTTGTTGCTTGTTGCCCTTTCACTCACGCAGCGCTGTTCGAGGAGACAGGTGGAGCGGCTCGGGACGTCAACCGCGCTCGCTTTGAACGTCGCGCGCAGGTACAAACGGGCGGCGGCCCGTTGCACGTTTTTGCAGTGCGGAGCCGAAAGGCCGAACTGCAGCAGAAGTGTTTGGTCAACGAGTCAGAGAGGACGGCCGCGACCTCAATTCATCAACGAGCCGCTGCATTCCCAATAAATCTGCTGCACACAGCGAGTGTGAATCAAATAAGCCGATGTTGCCCCTCTTGGAGGCAAAATGCTGTTGAGGCTGCAGGGTCTGACACTGCTAATGATTGTAATTATGGCTGTTTGTTTGTAGCTGAACCAGAAAGCAGAAATACCCTCAAAACAACAACAACAAGAAAACAAACAAACGTTCTCTATGTTTGGCGAGGGCAGCGCCGCAGGACAGAGGGCGACCTCGTTCTCGTCCTTTTATTACATTTATTAACTTTTCATTGGCCCTCATTGGCCCTCATTTCCACTCTTCACTTGACCTCAGCTGGATCGACTCACAGTTACAAAGCAACAAAAAAAAGGAAGAAAAAAAAAAAAAGTGGAGACAAAAGTTTTTGAAACTTTGCCAGCCCACGTGGCGCCGAGTCAGTTCTGTCTTCTGGGAAACAAACTCTGCACCAGAGTCGGTCTTTGAGATATAAAGGGAAAACTTTTGGGGCCATTTGACAAAATCTTTTCCTCTTTGATTGGAGAGGAGAGCGCAGCGCAGCGCTGCCCTCCCTGCTGGGGGAAAAAAAAAAAATCTTATAACTCAGCGTGAGCTCAAGTGGCAATAATAGGATTTTGGGAAGCCGATGTGAGATGTGATGAACTTGCACGTCCTCCCCCACTCCGCCCGTACATCCCCTCTTCAAATGGGAGGGGCCGGGGGAGATAACGTGTCGGCCAAAGATACGACTGCGGGAGACCCCACTATCCTCGCAAAACAGGGGCGCTTAATCTTGTTACCCCCCCCTCCTCCCAAAGAAAAGAAAGAAACAGAAAGACGTGTTTGGAAGCTGGTGTGCAGCCCCTAGGTTCAGGTGCGTGAACCCGCTGCTCTTCCCCCGTCCCAGATTTTTTTATACTCGCTTTTTTTTTTTTGTGGATGCCACACGGCCGCCTTCCCGCTAAGGTGTTGGCAGGCTAGGTGCCGCGCGGTAGATATTTTTAAGAAAAAACAGAAGAAGAAAAAGACGAAGACGAATAGGAAGAAGAAAGCAAATATGATAAATCATTGAAGGAAGGAGACGTGGATGGAAATAGAGTCGGAGTTGCTCTTGTTTCTACGGTAACTGTCGACGGGGAGGTGCCGCCGATGAAAGTGGAGGGAAAACAAACCTCCCCACTCCGATGGCAACAGCGCCGCAATTGGTTCTCTTTTTCCCTGCGAGGACAGGAAGAGCGAGCGAGAGAGAGAGGAGAGAGAGAGAGAGAGAGAGAGAGAGAGAGAGAGAGAAACATAATAAGGTCCCCTAGTAGCCCAGGAGACAAAGTTCGATGTTGCATCAGAAAAGCAAGAGGCAGGGCAGAAAAAAAAGAAAAACAGAAAAAAAAAAAAAACTGAGCACGTGCTTGCAAAAGATGCACGCCCAAAACGTGCACGCTCCCGCGCGGGCACGCAAGCGCACAAGCACACACACACACACACACACACACACACACACACACACACAATCATAATCACATGCTCCACTTCTCACCACCCCCTCCCTTCTCTCCACCCTGCCTCTCTTCCTCTCTCTGCCTCTCCCGCCAAAAACAATCCGCCCGCCGTGCGAAGCCTGCCTGGAAACCCAGGCGCCGGCTTCCGCCTCACCGCCATTGGCTGAGCGACCTAGCAACGGCGTGCGCCCGCGCAGCCAGTCAGGCGCGCCTGCGAGAGGCACACTGACCCAATGAGACAGATTATTGGGAGGCGCTGGGGTGGGGAGGGGCCGCGGAGGGGGGAGGCACGGTGACCTGGTAACAGTCAGGAGGAGAAGTCAGGCAGACGCTGCGGGGAGAGGAGAAGAAGCCGCCCGCCATTGGCCGGCCGGGAAGTTCCTCCTTCGCCCGATTGGCTGCCGGTCGGCCGTCTTTCGGCGAGTCATTCATACATTTCTTCCCCTGCCTGCCTGCATCAGCACTGCACGGGCTGCAGAGGCTGTTTCCTCCAGCCCACGAACACCAGCTCGCCCCCCCGCTACCCCCGACCCACACATCTTTTTTTTTTTTTCAAAAAAAACAACAAACTTGCAGAGTGGCCACCCTGCCCTCAAGGAAACCCAGGGCCCAAGGTCGAGCAGGCTGACAGGATCGGTTCCGACAGGCGCGAGCGGAACGAGATCCTGGTAACAAGTCGAGCTCATCATCACTCGGGGATTAAAGCTCCCAGCCCCCCTCCCCCCAACACCGCTAACCCCCGATGCCCCCCACCCACCCGACCCCGTCGTCGACAACTTGTTAGGCGACACCGAGGTGCTCTTTCTCAGCCACGGACGAGCTTGTTGCTTGTTTGTAACGGACACGGGCCAGCGAGAGGCGTAATTAGCGATTAGCGGCTCAATAATGCAGCGCGCGACCGTGGCGGCACGCCGGGGGGGCGGTTGCGGCAGACAAATTAGCAAAATGGTTGGTTTGTTTTAAAAAACTTGTGTTTTTTTTTTTTTTTCGGTGGGGAGGGTTCTTAGAGGAGGGGCGGAGGGAAAAAAAAAAGAAAAAAACACAATCTTTTTAAGCATTCCAAACTGCTTGCACCAGTAGTGTGGGGAATTAATGTCAACACCCTGCAGGATCGGGAGTCGGTAGTGAATAGTTAATGAGTCGGGGGAAGAGGAAGAGGAGGAGGAGGAGGAGGAGGAGTGGAGCAATTCTGCAGAATCGAGTGTGCCGTGCATACTGCCTAATTTAACACAACTGCGGGCAAAAATAAAAAAAAAAATTGCACAGGCAGGAACATTGGCGTGATTAGGAAAAACAACACCGCCATCCAGGACGAAAAAAGAAAAAAAAAAAAAATTGCTGGTAGCTCCTGAACAAATGAAGTTTGCTCGGGTTGCAGCGGAAGAAAAACAATCTGTATTAGAGAATTTGTTTTCCCTGCTCGCCGATTAAATAGTTGCGCGTTTGTGTCGTTTGTAAGCTGCGCTGGGGGAGGGGGGGGCGAATCTCTGTCTTTTTCTTGTTTTTTTTTTCTCCTCGAATAAACGTTACTCAGCTTAGGAAACGACAAAAGAGCGGAAGATGCGTCACTCACTGAGTCAGACCAGATGTGTGCAAGAGTCAGTGACCGCCCCAGCCAGGAGGACGGACTGACTGGAGATGCTTGAGAGAGAAAGGGCGGGGCCAGAGGGAGTGGGGGTGGAGAGGGGGGGTCGGCCACAAGCAACTTGAGTGCAGAATTGAAACAACATTCAAGGACGGTGGCAATGGTGAACGCAGAACAGTCAGTGGCAAAGCAAGAAACAAACAACTCCAGATTGTTTGAAGAGATGCTTCACTTACAAATTGAAATTTCACCCATGTGCAGCTCACGACTCGCTCAACAGAAGCTCGGGTCGCATTTTATGAAGAGTCGAAAACTCTCTGTCGGTCCTCCGACCAGTCTGACTCACAGCAGCTGCGTCAACACTTTGTTTTCAGCCAAAATATCTGCAGTGGCCCTGCAGCCCCAGCTGCATGAACTTTGCACAGGCACAACACAACACAACACAAGGTGCTCTCCTCCTCCTCCTCCTCCTCCTCTTCCTCCTCCTCCTCCTCCCCCTCCTCATCCCCCACCCTCTCCAGGTTGAAATCTTTATTTCTGAAAACTTCACGTGTGTGTCGAGTCGGTCTCAGTTATTCTCTCTGTCGTGCAGCCTGTGCACAGAAACTGTGAAACTGTGCTGTTTTTAGACTAAACTTGGCTGCATCATCTCTGGGACCACACAAGCAGTGCTGGTGATTCATAACGCGTCTCTTCTGTGTTGGTGCTGGGCTCTGACTTCTTTGCCTCTGTGAAACTCCGTGATGGTTGCGTGGTTTGCGATCTTATCAGATGCACGTAATAAGCTCCAGCACTTGGTCGTCCTCTCGTTAGCCCAGCACGTGCGTGTTTGCACAGTCATTTGTGCAGCATGCCCGCTGTGTTCGTACATACATATGAGAGAAGCCGACTTTTGTGTGTTCCCTCCGGATGAATTGCCATTAGTGGTCCCCCCCCCCTCCTGGGTGCCGGCTAGGCCTGAGGAATCACTGGGATGAAGATCACATGGTGTTCAGCGATCATCACAGCAGCAGGATCTCTCTCAGGTACCCACTTCTCTTGGCTTTCATACTGTTTAGCAGCGGCTGGGATGAGAGGAAGCGGCAGCTGGCTTTAATACCCAAATCAAAAAAAATCACAAAGTTTGATCTCCTCAGACCCACGGTGAACCTTCCAGTCTCCTGAGAGGCTGTGCAGGCCTCAAACACTGTCAGCAGCAGCAGCAGCAGCAGCAGCAGCAGCAGCAGCAGCAGCAGCAACAAACAAACAAACTCACGCAGCTGTTTGTCCAACTTCCCTGAGCCTTGAAAGTCTTCAGATGTTCGGCTCTCTGAGGCTTTATTAATGTCAGAAGGGGATGACCTCAAGACAAACGGCCCTTCAGGGACTTCTTTTTTTCTCTCTCCCTCTTAACAGCCGCCGGCGTCCTGTGACTCACTCATTTGAATTTGTGGGGGGCATAAATCCTTCCTCTACCGGACGGCTTCACGGAAGCCAAAATGTGTCACTAGTTTGTAGATTTTTTTTATGTTTATGCATTACGTCACCCCGCCTCCCCGCCTCCCCTCCTCCACACCCCCCCCCCCCAAGCCACAATTAGCATATCTTTGGGTTTGTGAGCGGGTGTCAGCAGTAAGCCATGCTCATCCCTGAAAGGACCCATTCAACTTTTCTTTCTCTTTTTTTCACCCCGGCTGGGCCAGGAGAGCTGCCGCTAAGGAGGAACAAAAAAAAAAAAAAAAAGGAAACATCTGCGTGAAGCTAATTGGATGCAGCGGAGCACCGACCAACCGGAGACGCGCAGGCAGGGAGAATAAGTGCGGAGAATAAAGCATGAGAGCATTGTTTCCATGAAAACAGCATGTGGTCAGCGGCGCCGGCGCCGGATTGGACCGGCGGCCAGCACGGAGGAGAGTGAGTGGACAGAAATCCTCTCGCACTGACACTTCCTGTTAGCGTCTACTCAACTCAAGGAAATGCCAAAAAAAACCCAGAGCGGGATTAGCATATTAATTCACAGCGCAGAAATCCAAAGTGTCTCAGCTGAAAAAATCTGCCCAGCGTCGCTCGGCCGCATCCTGGTTGTGTTTCAGAGGCGACGACGCTGCTTTGGAGGGGAGGAGAAAGTGTTTTAAATTAAAGTGCCGGGAACCCTTAATTGCGGCTCGTTTCTTCATTCCTCCCTGACCTACATAGCTACTTTCCCTCCTCCCAAAAAAAAAAATCGTTTATCAGCCAAATCAATTATCTCATCCTGGATTTAGCCGACATGAAAGAACCTGTGAATAAGAATCCCAGCCTTGTTTTTTTTTTTTTTTTTTCTCGAAGCTTCTAAACTTTATCTCAGGAGGGGTGGGAGGCGAGGGGAGTGGCGGGGGCTTTGGGGGCGGGGTCAGCGATTTCTGAAAGATGGCCTGGAGGTGCAGCCACAGCCGCCCTTCTGAAGCCGCCGCCGCCGCCGCCTGTGAAGATCTGACGACAGACTTTGCCCGTATTGTCAGTCGTGAGCGCCGCTCGCATTAAAACGGAGGCACCGGGGGCCGGGGCGTGCACGTGCGCGCGCACAGCAGCCAGGCAGGCAGCCAGGCAGGCGGCAAGAGCCCCGATATCCTGCGCCTTCCTGTAAATAAAGGCGGGGACGGCAGCCGGGCTGTAAACAACACTGAGTGTCGAAGCTCTTCAGTTCTTCACTGTCTTCGTCATCTCCGCCGGCTGCCTGCTGGAGCCGCCGCCCACCAGCCTTCACACGGCTAATGTTAGAATTAGCTAAAAAAAAACAAAAAAAACAAAGATTAAAACCAAAAGAAAAAAAAAATCGGCTTTGCTGAGATTTGTCAGCCGCTTTTTTAGAAACGATCCCACGTAAGAATTTCATGCTCGTGGAAATTTTGTTTCCCGGCCAATTTAAGGAAGAGGCGGGAAGCGGCATGACTGAGTCGCAAAAATTAATTCTCCCGTCTTCACCCCGACGTCCTTGTTCTTTTCCCAGCGGCTTTGCAAATTTTGTGTAATTTTCAATTTTTTTTTAGCTTCACTGTGCCTTACGCAGCTCTTTATTGCTGCCGCACACAGCGGCACGCGGCCAGAGGAAGACGTCAGCAGGCTTACTGCCGCCGTGGTTTTTGTATATTTATGTAGTATTTTCTTTTTTTTTTTTCATTTTACCACATCACTCGCTCATCACAGTCGAGGCTGATGTTAAAAAAAAAATGAATAAACACCTGTGGCTAGAATGCGGCCACTTTTGAAGCTGTCACTCAAAATTTTCCTCCCTATATTTAGGCCTCGTCCACACGCATGTGGCTGACTATTGTTTCTTTTAAAAAAAAAAAAAAGAAAAAAAGAAAGCCTTAAGATAATCTTACCTTTCGCTGTACTCTAGAAACCAAGAGGTGGTGATATAACTCTGACGTGGAAGAGCAAAATAAGAAGGGGTTGAAAACATGTCACTGAAAAAACAACAGCAACGGAAAAAAAAAAAACGAGTCGCAAGGGGGGAATTCGAGGGAATACAAAATAAAATAAAAAGCCGATTATCTGTAGTTCTATTTTAAAAAGCTAAAAAAAAAAAAGTCTTGATAGAAAAGTTAAAAATAGCGCCGTTCTAGTGAAGTCTGCCATTTATCTCATCTGTCGCTTGGCAGATCAGATTGAGTAAAGACACGTCGCACGCAAGTGATGACAACGATGAAACATCAGCAAAGAAGAGTTTCCATTTTCAATCAATCTTCAAATCAGTTTGTGTGGCTGAACGGTGCAACACGGTTTCCCTGTTTAAACGAACCGGGCTAGCGCAATTAGCGTTAGCTTGGCTGTGGCGATCCGGTTTACGGTCCTGCATCAGCGCGCCAACTTGTTACCTTATTTCAAATTTAAAGGGGGTTCGCTGGGCTGAAATTAGCATGAATATCAAAGATATTAGGATCATCTTACCTTTCGCTGTGCTCTAGAAACCAAGAAGTTGTGATAGAAGAGCGCAACAAGAAGGAGGGCAAGACAGGTCACTGAAAACAACAGCAATGAAAAAATGAAATCAGTAGCACAAGGGGGGAATATTATTGCGAACTTTCATTCAGAAAAAGAAGTATATGGTTCACATAGTTTGAACTGTTCTTTGACAATTAGCGCAGTTAGCGTTAGCGTGGCCTTGGTGATCCTGTTTAGGATGTTGCATCAGCGCATCGACATGTTACCCTGTTTTAAATTTACAGGGGAAAACCCGCTTTAGTTTTCACTAGGCTCGGGTTCAGGGTCAGGAGAAGAGTTTCTCACTGCAACGTGCGGAACATATTAGGATGAATATCGAGTTCCTCCCAAGCTGGGAGCATTAAACATGACGACTTAATGAGGCGGGGGGGACGGGGGGGGGGGACGGGGGGGTTCGGCTCCTGTCTCCAGAATCGCCATCAAATATTTATGAAGATGTTTCCACGGCAGACAGCCCTAATTGCGAGAGGTTCCTCCTCGGCCTCTTTCATGACGGAAGGCGGCAGGCAGGTGGGGAGGCAACAGCCACGGGCGCTTCGGCGCGGATGAAACAATCGTCATCCAGGAGCTCGCCAAGCGCCGAGACGGCCGCGTGACAGCCGCCGCGAGCCTTCAGTTCCGGCAGAGAAACTCTGCGAAGCTGCAGCCGCCCGGTCCGACGACAGCAGCCACTTACCGTCAGGATCCTCATCTTCCCTCGGAGTGCGAATCTCACGCGCCATTAAAGAGGCTTTGAAGGGCGGCGACTGTCAGCGCAGCCGCTTCTGTTTTTTTTTTTCTCTCTTTTTTTCCCTTTTTGAGGCGAAGGAAAGGGGAGCACAGATGTGGGTGCGATGAGGACGCGGCGGGGAGAGTTTTTTATTTTTTGAAATGCTTTCGACTTTTGCTGCAGTTGGGGAAGAGAAGTGAAGTCGTTTTTCCTCCCAGGCAGGAACACTAGATTCGGTCCTTCGAAGTGGAACAGCAGGATGGTTTTTGTTGTGTTTTGTTGTTGTTGTTGTTGTTGTTGTTGTTGTTGTCGTCGTCGTCGTCGTCGTCGTTTTCAACACTGCGTGGCGTCAGCAATGCCACAATGGCGGCCGTGGAGCTTCCTTTCTGAGGTCATGATGTCATATTTCAGAAGTCATAATAACACAGGAGGACGAGGAGGAGGAGGAGGAAGAGGAGGAGGAGAAGGAGGAGGAGGAAGGTTGTCGGCCAGATTTTAGCCTCTCTGTAACCTTTGCGTCGTCTCAAAGTACAAATTATATCCGCACACACACACACACACACACACACACACACACATATCGCAGGGGCCAATCCTGTGTGATGACGTGTGTTCGGGAATAGAAGGTCATCTGGTGGAAGTGACTCGGCAAAAGAAGTGATCTCATTTCCTGTGCGGTCGAGCGAGTTTTTCCCCCCGGGGCTTTAATTTCTTACCATCTCAAAGTTTTTTTTTTCAAGAGAGACACACCAACACACAACAAATAACACGCTACTTTTGTTCTCGGTAAAGAGAGAAAATCCTTAGCAAATGTATCAGGCTATAAATGTATTATCTGCATGCTGATTGAACTCGGGCATTTGAAGTGAGAAAAACAACTGCGGTAACGCGGACGCACTGTGTTCTCGTGAGGCCCGTTGTGCAAAAGAAAAAGGCTGCTTATGCAAATGGAGCCTGCGGAACAAAGCGTCGGTGCTTTTCATGTCGTGAAAATGTTTATGGGTGTCATAAAAACAGAACCTGATGGCCTCTTTATACCTCTCGGGGGCAAGATTTTTTTTTAATTTATCGAGCCGACGTGCCAAAATGAAAAAAAGAAAAAAAAATCGAATGAAAACACATCCGCTTGGTTTTATTTTTTTTAATTTTACGCACAACCGAATGATTCGCGCTTCATTGTTTGTCTGCCAAGCGGCTGTGAATAAACATGTGCCCCCCCCCCACCCCCCCTCCCCCGACACACACACACACCAACAACACCGGAGAGCGCAGAAGCAGTCGTGTAAAACACGGCGTGAAAAGGCGGCAGCGCTACGGGTGACACTGCTGCTTTACCGCTCTGTCTGTTAGCGAAGGGAGCCTCTTCTCCTTCTTCTGGGAGTTTGCCACACGAGGGGCGGGTGGGGTGGGGGGGTGGAGGGTACGTAGATACTGCTCAACGCCGGCTGGGCTGGAGGGTTTTTTTTTTTCTCCATATGTGTACAAATACTGCATGAGTCACCGCCGTGAATCACAGAGTGATTTGGCTCAATGCTAAATCCTGCCATACGTTCGGCCGCTGACAACGTCCATAAGTCGCCCTTACGCTTTAAACGTCTAAAGCCGATTGGCGGCGGTGGTTCGCCTTGTGCTGACCTTTGACCTCGTTAGCCGTGACTGCACACAATAGGCCTGGAGCAATAAATTGGAAGCCTTTGGCAACTTTGCAGGGGTTTGTCGCGGGTCGACGCGCCATCGTCAAAATGCTAAATTTCATTTGTAGTTCTTCAGCGTTGGCGACGCTCATCTTCAAGCCCCGATGGATGGATGTCGACTCAGCCACTCCTTCCCTTCGCCCCAAAACAGAGAGCTATGTAGCTAACTATGCAGCGCACTCATTAGCCAAATCAAAAAAAAAAAAAAAAGACACTAATCTATCTTGGCGCCGTCACTGACATAATGGTGGTCGCAATATTAAAACGTCCCGTCAGCAGGTGGTAATAAATAAATGAAGAGCACTCGCCTTCTCTACCTATGGGTAAACGTAACCAAAATGACTCAGCCTCAGCCAGCCCGTTCTGACCTCTGACCCCTGACGTCAACGAGATATTTCACCCCCCCCCCCCACGCAAATTGCTGCCCACTCGACAATAATTTCCCAGCCCAGAGATGGTTGTGATCTAGTGCGTAGATCATTGCCGTGTGATTGGCTGATTAGCTATTAGGCTTAACAATCAATCAGACGCTGTGTCTAATAAAGCGGCCGGTGTGCTAAACACTGTGACCTGCATTGTGACGTCCCCCCAAAAAAAAAAACCTCAAAAAAGACCAGACCAGAGGTCAAAATGGCTAAATGACTAATTCAGATGCAAGCTTTTGCCACTTAAGAGCAGCAGATGACTTAACAAGCGGCGCTCCAGTTCATCTGTTCACTCATCACGTGCTGTTATTTCCAGAAGAGGTCAGTTATTTTTAGCGCCGCTCCTTCTTCTGGGGGCTTTTTTTTTTCTTTCTTTCTTTTCAGTGGGCGGCACCGTTTCTCAACTCGAGTCCCGACCTCACATGAAAGACGACCGCACCACCACTTCCACCGGCTGACTTCATATTCCTAAAAATCCCGCCAGGTCCTCGGACTGGAATTTGCTTTCAAGTCGTCCGCCCTTCGTTGGTTCAGTCGGGGGGGGGAGCGCCGGTGTTTGCTCAGACATTCAGCCGAGGCTGAAAATAGCTCCACAAACCCTCAGTTTTCGTCCGGTTCAGGGTGGGCGTGAGGGTCTTAAGAGGGCAAATAGTGTCATCGGGGTCAGCACACACACACAAGCAGAGGGTGAGGATTAAACGAATGATGTCATCATCCCCAATAGCAGCTCTGGTGCGGTGCGGGACCCCCCCCCTGGGACCCCTGAGAGGAGCCACCTGCAGTTGCACAAACACCGAGCCGCCGCCTGCAGAGGAAAGTCCGCCACGCTTGATTTGAGCCTTCGTGTCATTCCAGCTCGCTGTTGTCATCTCGGGGAGGGGAATTCCAGCTGCCAGCCAGCCAGGCGGGTCAGCGAGTACAAGACTTGTGATGGCGGTAATGAGGTCGCGTGAAACCTCTCGAGACCGGTGAGCTGCAGGGTGGGGGAATCAAACCAGCCTGGTTCCAGTTGGTTCTAATGAGATGATTTTCATGCTAAGACAGATATCGTTTACCTCACTGAGCCTTGACTCAAAAGTTCATTTCTCACAAGGTCAGTGGTGACTGAAGGCAACTCTCGATACTATAATACGACGAATGACGAGTGAAGACGAATTCGAAAGCTGGTTCTTTGTCATTTACGACTCACTGACAAACCAAATGAGTCAGAACAAAAACGACTTACCCTCCCTTTGGGTTCCTGTATCTGCTCTTCATTCAACTGCAACGATTCAACTGTCGATCCGGAACGCGGAAACAGTTCAACTCCAATTACTGGCGGCCCTCTCACTGGAAACCAGTATTCATTTTTAATCCTGATCGTTCATCGCCAGCCGGTGAGTGGGGCCTTGGTGAGGAGCGACAGCCCTGCCAGTGAGACACAGCACCCCGACGTCTTTATCGGTGCTTCCATGAGCCGTCCCACCCGTCACGGGGTGCGTTCCAAACGGCTCAGTGCTGACAGGAGCCCGTCTAATGAGTCCGTCAGTCTGACAGCACTGCCGTGGTCCCGCCGGGGGAACTGATCGCGATTATCAGCCTATCGCAGATGAACATCTTTAGATTGTGAATCCCATCTGTCGCTGCATCAGTGTGTGTGTGTGTGTGTGTGTGTGTGTTTGTGTGTGTTTGTGTGTGTTTCCCAAACAGACGGGATCATTCATTCTTTTATAAGCGTTCATCACACTACTTGTTTTTGCCAAGTTGATGTATTTTCCCATCATATGTGGCCTCCAGGGCCATTTCCTCCTGGCTCCTTGAAGCGTTAATGGGAAATTTGCTTGAAATTTGAGGTCTCACACCAATCACACCAATGACCCCAATGACATTTTGATGCCAATTTCTTCACGTTTGCTGTTGGGCTGGCTTTGTCGTGGATGAACTCCTTCACCCGAGTTCTGAATGATTTACCGGCACCTGAACAATTCGTCTATTAAGAGTTCAATAATTGATGCGACGTCCTGTTTGTCGCCGCCACTTTTCACACACACGAGGTGAAGCCACGGGATGCAGGAAACCGTGTTTACGTGCCGCGCTGGGCAGCGTGCGCTGCACTCTGGGTCCCCCTGGTGATCCAGCCACATGGAATTAACTCACATCACCGAGGGGCTGCTGTCGCACGCCAACGTCTCCCTGCACTGGCAGGCCCTTCGTGCTCCGATCGTTCGGGCCCCTCTTGACTCTGATGCCGTTCAGCCGCGGCGCTCTGAACAACCTCCCACGCAGCTCCAACACACCCCGAGCTCATCATCCCCAAGCTTTTCACCAGCGTGCAAACACAACGCGTCGCCTCCTTGATGTGCAGGCAGCAGCCTCTTCAGCTTTGGTGTGGAGTTTAATTGGAGTTTAACTCTTTCCTTTACCGAGTCGCAAGGCGGCGTAATTTGTTTTTGCTCTGAGTCATTTGGTTTGTCGTTGAGTCGTAAATGACAAAGAAGCAGCTTTCGGATTTGTCTTCATTTGTAATTATCGTATTATAGTATCTAGAGTTCACCTGCAGCCTTCAGTCACCACTGACCTGGTGGAGCCAAAGCTGAAGAGGCTAAAAACAGGTCAAATGAGACTGAAAGAAGAAGAACGTGGGTGTGTTTGAATTGCACACCACGCTTCGTTCCTTCACCCAATAAAATGAGCCTCTGGAAATTGATGTTTGGCCATCAATGAGATGTCTAATCACGCAGCCAGTGGGCCGCCGTCAAGGACACCGTTATGTAACCAGTCAGATCCTGAATCAGGGTGCCGGTTCTGCCCCATTCTTAGAAATCGTGGCCGTGATGTCACTGCCGGGTTGGCAAAACAAAAACAAACAGAGCATGAGACGGACGGTTTCATCCGTCTCATGCTCCCGTCCCTGCCCCCTTTTCCACCCCTCCGCCCCCGCTACACGCCCACCCATGCCCGCGGACAGTTGTTCCCGCCGCTGCACCGTGTCTCCACCTCCTCCAGGGCGTCGAAGCTCCTCTGAGCCTCCGTGATTCGAGCGCTCGCCGCGCAGGAAAAAGCAATCATATGATAAGACAGATGCTTGCGCTTTCAGAACGCTCGTTTTGCCCAGATACAGCGTGAGTGTGTGTGTGTGTGTGTGTGTGTGTGTGTGAGTGAGAGAGAGTGTGTGTGTGTGTGCGCACTGTGCGGTGTGGGTGGGGGGTGGGAACTTGTTTACAGCTCTCACACACACACACACACACACACACACACGCTGCGTCGAGTCCTCTTTACTGGGGAAGAAAGGCAGAACTTGGCGGAGGGAAAGTGCGCAGCGCCTAGCGGCGAGTTGCTGCTGCTGCTGCTGCTGCTGCTGCTGCTGCTGTTTGTTCTTTTTTTCTTCTTCCTGTTTTGGTTTTGTTTCTTTTTGATGGGATAAAAATACTGGCGTTGTGCAGAAAAACCATCAGCTCGACGGTGGGACTGGAGGTGCAAACAGCCGCCTAGGCTTTTTTGATGCACAGCTATCGCGGTTGCAATCAGCCCACTGCGGCCAAAGTGGGTTCAAGCAGAATCTCCATAGCATGCAAATGTCACGGTTCAGACTTTATGGAAGGAGAAGTTTGCAGCCGTTTCTGGTTTATTTTCGGGTGAGAAACATGGAAAAGAAGCCGCTGCTGCTCGTCTTTGACCCGTGCAGCCTGCAGCAGCCTCAGGAGAAGGAGACGGAGAAAGAGAATCCAGGGTTGTTGTTTTTTTTTTGGTGGGACGGGAGCTGAAACCTTCAAACAGCGACTAGTATTCAAACCAGGGCACACTTCTTGTTATTATGCAAACCAGTCTGGACTTGCGATCGGCAAAACGTCCACGTCGCGTGACTTCTGTTCCGTTTCCGAGATCGGAAATGAACCGAGATCCCCACAAGGTCTGCAAAAAAGTTTCCCAGCAGCAATAAAAGACCAGTGACATTGTAAGAAAGACCTGAAAACAAGGAGGGGGAGGAGAAGCAGGTAGTGGAGGATCAGAAGCAGCGCAGTTAACTCAATAGTTAATATCCTTGTGCAACAAAAAGCACTTGTGGTTTTTAGTTGTAAATCTGGAGCATCAAGGTATCAAGTTAATCACACAGTAAAATGACTGAGGTTGATCTCCCAGACGAGACTCACGGGTCGATGAGTCACAGTAGGGTTTTGCACGGTGGCGGTGGGAAACCTTCCACGAGCAGATCGGTTGCAAGCGAGAGGCTCTGCTCGGCTCGGCGCTCGGTGCCAAGCAGCCCTGCAGCCTGGCAACCTGGCAGCTCTCCGCTCGACTGGTCTCGGCGGGCAGCGAGAGGACGCAGGGAAAAACTCGCCTCCCTGTCAACCTCAGACCGGCCGAGCAGCTAGGCTAGTAGCTAGGCTAGCAGCTAGGCTAACAGCATGTAAACAAGTCAATATATAGCTGTCAATAGCAATTAAATGGAAACACCTGCAAATTGCAATTGTACAAATCGCTTTTATTTTGCGAAAAACTGTCATGGAAACGCAGCTCAGTTGAGTCGATGTCCTCCAGGGGGCGGCGAACACACAATGACAGAAACCCTCAGTACGCACGCACACCTTTAAACACTTGACACGCCCCCCCCCCACACATGCACGAAGACCACGTGAGCACTCGGCGCAACACGGCTCCTGCGCAGCGGCTAATTCCACCGCGCCGCGGGTTTGACGGCCGAGCACCTGCACCAAGGAGGAAGTGGGTGGGAGGTGGTGGCGGGAGAGGGTGGGGGCAGGGAGGAGGGGGGAGGATGGACAGGAGGGGAGAAAAGAGAGGGAGGAGGGGAGGGAGCCAGTGAAAGAATGACATCACCTTCCCCGAAATGTCACCATTATCTCAAAGCCTCAGCTTAGCCGTCGACTGAGGTGACATCATCCCAGCTCGGCCCCTCCCCCCTCTGTTCTCCGCGGGAGGATGTTTTGTCAGAGTGAGTGTGTGTGAGTGAGTGAGTGGCTCTCTGTGTGTGTGTGTGTGTGTGTGTGTGTGTGTGTGTGTGTGTGTGTGTGTGTGTGTGCATGTGTGTGTGTGCCTGCGCCCGCGCGTTTTCAAGGGGGAGCACAAGTGGCTGTTTGTCTGCCTCTCCGCTGCTTCTCTGCTTCTCTCTCGCACCTTCAAAGCCCGGCAGGAAGCGTTTTCACTTCACGTTCTCCGGCTCCAGTCTCCGCCGCCGTTTATCATTATTTTTCTTCATAAAACAACAACAACAACAACAACAACAACAACAACAACGTCGACGACGATGGAGGCCGTTTCAGAGCACGCTGGTCCAAGTGGGCGAGAGCGGGTGGGGGGAGAGCGGGTGGGGGTCGAGGCGGGGGGGCAAGAAGTGGTAGCTGGTTGCTTTGTTGTCAACAGGGTAGCGAAACGTTTTGAGCCCCGTTGATGATAAATCTGATGCAGGATTGTGTTGCGTTGTTGTTTTTTATGTTGCCTAAGGTGCCTTGTAAACATATATTGTGCGACTCCTGCAGAACTAGTTTGGGCTGCGCCGTGTGACCAATCAGCTGATCGGTCACATGCTCACTTCACCTGACAAGGCAGGCTGTGTTGAGTTATGGTTAATTGCTAGCTATGCTGCTGACTGGAATCGCTTCTATGCTTGCTGCGGCTACACATGATGCTAAACCAGTATGAAGCTTTCAGTGCAGAGTCTGTCTGACTGAACTCAATGGAAGATCGAGGGGGTTCTCTAGCTCAGCGTTTCTCAACCGGTGGGTCGCGACCGGAAAGTGGGTCAAGGAGCTGTTTCGATTGGGTCGCGGCTTCATGGGCAGTTTCCCTTTTTTTAAAAATAAAAAAATAAATAAATTAAAAAAAAGGAATTTAATTTTTATATATGTATTGAAGAAATGTTGGGCATTTAGTTTTCAATTCAATTCAATAATTTCAATAATTTATTTACTAGACCTGATAGAAAGTGGGCTAGCGTTTTTTTATTTTTGTGGAATAAATTTGAGTGCTGTTGACTTAAATTGGACTTGCGACTTCATTATAAGGACAAAAAAATGCGGTTCCTGAGGCTCCACCAGTTGAGAACCACTGCAGCAGCAAGTTCAGCAAGGAGCCTTGTGATCGCAGGATGCCTCGGGGAAACTCGAGGCTTCAGAACGTTGGTGCACTACACACGGGGGCCGGTGCACGAGGCAGATCCCCAAAACCAGCCCATGCAGGCAATCGGTGCACCTGCGCCTCCATCAGCTCTCAGCCTCAGCTGAGCCTCGGCACCATCTGACGCCTTCCGCAGCTGACGCTCGTTAAAGCCGGCAGAGCAAAGCCGGCCGCCGCTGCCCTCTGTGCGTGTTCCAACACTCCCGGCATAGCTGATAACCCCCCCCCCACCACCACCACCACCCACCACCCACTCAATGACTTTCTCCCATTGTGCCGGCAGAAAACGAGTGGTGACGGATGAGTGTCACCTGACGGAGAAAAAGATTTTTTTTTTTAGTTTGAAAGAATTTGCATATTTATTTTGTGTTATGAACTTCGGTATTCAAATCGTTAAGCCACTTGTTACAGGAAAAAAAGAAATAAATAAAAAAGGGCGAGGGGGGGTTGGGGGTGGGGGTGGGGTGGGAGGGGCCACCTTTTGATTGCAAACAGAAAGTCCCCAGAAGTTTAAAGTCAAAAATAACTCCCTCAGACAGGTGTTTCCACCTCATTTCGGTAATCCCTCAAAAATGTTGCCGGTCGGCACTTTGACTACACGCCTGAACGCACTGGGGGTCGCTGCCGCGTGATTGGCTGACAGGCCACATGTGTTCACAAGCTTTTCAACCCTAAAGTGGTTGGTGAGTGTATTTAAGAGGTGAGACACTGAAAAAAAAAACAAGGGCCACTTTTTTTTAGATTTGCAGCCTAAAGGCTGCACAATGTCCCTGATCTGTTTTTTTTTTTTTATTTGCTTGTGTATGTTCACATAAAAAAGGTCAACAAAGAAAACCAACAAGCAAACACAAGGCGGCTTCAATGTAGAATCCCAGCCTATTAACCCCGAAAGGTAAAAACTATCATTTAAGGATGCAATTTGCCCACTTAAAGGGTCGGTGCTGGAATTTAAACAGCCTCCAGCGCCGCTGACCGGTCTAACCTGTATTTAATGGCCTGCTGGTTTTGATGCATTTACCACAAAAGGGGAGGGGCGTGGGGTGGGGTGTGGTGGGGGGGGGGGGGGGGCGTTCACAAGCGCCACTTTGACCTTTGGCTCCTCTTCAACCGGGAGACCTAATTATATATCATTTCAAACAGCAGGTTTCTACTAAAAACACCTCCTTAGGAACACACACACTCGACACACATACACACACACACACACACAGGATATAGTGGAGCCGTTACGCACTGTTTGCCTCTCACCTCTGTTCTAATGCGCACCAGGTTTATGATCCACTCCAGCGCCAGGCCACTTCACACCAGGGTGAGCACCGCGGACTCCCGCTGAGTTTGGACGGGAGCAAAGAAACCCACCCTCCTCCTCCTCCTCTTCCTCCACGCACAGACACACGCACACACACACACACACGCGCAGACACACACACCTGCCACCCAGAGCAAATATCTCCCCTGCCTCTCCTACGGCGTTCCGCCGTCCGATCCCTTTGTGTCGCAGGTGGCCGGTCGCAGGGCGAGCAAACAGAGAAGCCCACGCCGGGCCATCACTCAGCGGGCTGGGCGACCTCCAGGGGTCAGGATGAAAGAATGCGGACCCGGTGGCCATCGGCGGGAAGATAAATATTCTGGACAGTTTTTTTGGGGAGGTTTGCTTTTTTTTTTTTTTTCTTTTGACCGGACGGATTTCTATGAGAAGTCCGGAGGGGGAGTCCGTGGTGTGAGATCAAAGCATGCCAAGCTTTTGGGTGGGGACGTCGGTCATTAGGGTGGGGAGGCGGGGGAGAGGGGCTCGGTCATCAGAGGTTTTTATTGCACTTGGTCTCTCGTAAAAAAAGAAAAAAAAAAAGAGCCGTTTCTTTAAATAGACGGAGGAGGGCAGAATGAAAAAAACAATATTTGCTCTCTCAGTAGTCCAACACCCTCAGATGTTCTGGGCCAAAGTGTCACACTAGTAAATTATTAACCGTCTTTTTGAACATGACGAACTGTTAAATTTTTTTTTTTTTTTTTTTCCGCTTTCATCCATTTTCGGATGCTTTGTGTTGCGGGCCCCCTGGTGGTGGCCGTCCGAGAGCTGCGTCCACTCAAGCGTCCGCCCTGAAAAACACTTTCAAAGGGGAAGCGATGATTCCCGCAGCAGAAACGTGGAACATTGGAAGGGTTCCGCCAGCGTGAAATGGAGAAGAAAACGTCTCCATGATTTCACCCGGAAGTCACAGAGAACGATGTGTCATCGTCACGCTATTTGCAGTGTGCTTTCTGACCACAAGATGGTACCAAATATCACACACAGGGCCTTCAAGGGGCAATGTTTTTTGTTTTTTTTCTCTCCTCCTTGTGCCACGATGTAGCAAACAAACAGACGAGGGGCTCGCATAAACATTACGCTTCAGCGGCAAAAAAAACAAACAAAAGGAAAAGATGTGAAAATTGCTCTCGCGCTCATCGAAAGCTGATGTTCTCGATAAAACATTCAGCGCCAAGTGTTGAGCATCCCTGTGAACCACATGAAAAGAGCGACGTCGTGATTAATTCAGCGCGGTGGCGAGCGCCGCCTGCTCACACAGCCCGATCACTTTCTTTTGTGCCGTGCAGCTCATTGAAGTGACTGATTAAAAACACACCAGCCAACACTGACGTACCCCCCCCCCACCCCCCCTGCGGCGGCAGCAGAGTCGGACTCTCTGCGAGGAGACACAGGAGAGGAGAGAGAGGAGAGAGAGGAGAGAGAGGAGAGAGGCCGCAAAAAGGTGATTGAAGACGGTGGCTGTTCGCCAGCAGGGGTGAGTGGCAGAACGTCGGTCTTATCAGCGAGCTGTTGGCTCTGACCTCGCGCCTTTTGGCTGAGTAAACATCCACTGTGACTGATGCAGTGGAGTGAAGAGCAGCAGCCGCGGACCAGTTTTCGCTCGGTGCCTCGGCGGGTTTTTCCCCCCTTTTTTTCAGATTCACTCAATTGCCGTCGAGATTCTCTCGGTTTCTTGACACAGCGGAAAGGTTTCACTCTGACTCTTTGCGACTTCCCATGCGTGTCGCCAGTGCGCCTGTTGCTTCTATGCAGACCCCCCCTGACTCCAGCTGCATTTCCATGATACATAAGCCGTAATTCTTGTGAAATCTCGTCCCGCGAGATTCATGAGAATTCTTGCGGGACAAGATCTTATGAGAATTGTTGTTACATTTTTCTCTTTGTGTTTCCGTGACACTTTTGCGAGATACCTCCGTGTTGATACGTCTGGGAAAAACCACCTCACGAGAGCGACAAAACCTCTTGGTGATATTCGAGAGGTTTTTTCCGTGACCAATTATTTCGCGCGAAATTCAGGTTCCGCGCAATTCAAGGGGTCACGGAAACGCAGCTACTGACTGCTGGAACATTTCTGATAGTTTTCTTTTGTCACTCTGCCTGAACAACCGTGCCATCACAACCATTTCCCTTCCTACGTCCACATCCTGGCACAGCTCCACCCAGGAGGAAGGGCGGGGAGGAGGGGGAGGGGGAGGAGGAGGAGGAGGAGGTGACGCTGGTGGTGATTTTGAGGTTTCCCAGTGGACGGGACCCCTGAATAAAGTCAGTGTTCGCTGGCAAACAGTGAAGGCGCTGTGTTGTGCGGCCAGGCGTCCAGACGAATCTGAGCTCCGCCGGCACCTGTTGCAGATTCCTGCTCTTTGACGCTGACCGCGGCGGGATAGAGGGCCGTGGGTGTGGTCCTCGGCCCAGTTCTGACCCAGACGTGAACTCACACACGTCCCAGCTGTCGCTCGTTGCACCGCGCAGATATTCCAAACGCCTCTGGCAAGAGGGAGAGCGGAGCGGAGGGGCTGCAGCAGAGTCCAGACTGGCATCTCAAATATGAACCGTTTCAAATGCACTCAGGAGGTTTTATTTCCAGGTTGGAAAAAAAAAACACCGTGGCTGTTTACAGCCAATCAGGCCTGTTTGAGTGTCTTCTTTTCTGTCGCTCAGAAAAGTAAAAATGCTGCGTGTTGTGTTTATGTTGGAGGACGGTTTCAACAAACACCTTCGAGGTCATCTTACGCAACTACATGCCTGCTGGCCCATCTTATACAGGAACTAAATAAGTTCATTTGACCTTTTGGTGCTTCTGTGTCTGAGGTTCTGGCTTTTTTTTTTATTTTGTTCGCTGCGCACAACAGTAAAACCCCCCCCCCACCACCACCACCACAACCCCCACCACCACCACCGCCCCCCCCTCCTCCGCTTCTCACACTTCCTGTGCCACGTCTTCTAAATAGGAGGCATCGCTGACAATGACCTCAACTCTAAAAAATCAGTTCAGGAAACTATAGAATTTCCGATTCAGGGGTTCATCAGTGCACAACTTCATCAAACATAAGGAGCCAAACAGGCAATAATAAATAAATTTTAAAAAAGTAAATATATATATACATATATATATATATATATATATATATATATATATATATATATATATATATATATATATATATATGTATATATATATATCACACCTGCCGCTTAACTTCCTATTTTGCTAAAAAAAAATAAATAAATAAATAAAAAATAAAAAAAAAAGAAGAGAAAAGGCGAGTGGCCTGAACACCTTTTTAGACTTTGTTCAGTATCAATTAGTCGACAGACACGTCAAGTGTCAGAGTCCTGCTGTTGGCGATGCTGTGACTTCTGCGTCTGTCGGCCTTGAGAAAACAAAATCTGAGCGAACCTGCATCAGATCTGCAATTCTTTGGTGAAGCTGGCGAAGATTTTTGAGCGCGCGCGCGCGCATGTGTGCGTGTGTGCGTGTGCGTGCGTGCGTGTGTGTGTGTGTGTGTGTGTGTGTGTGTGTGTGTGTGTGTGTGTGTGTTTTGACGAGTGTTTTTGAAGAGCTGACACCGGCTCGGTCGGCCAAAAATACCGCGCGCTAAACAAGATTTTATATAACCGCGCGCAAGTTCAAATGAGGTTGCGGCAATGCGGCCCTGTTCCACTACGGCTCTGATTGTGAGCATATCGCGCCATCTGCCGCTCGGCGAGTGCTATTACACTTGGAAACAAAGGGCACTGAGAAGGAGGGCCAAGATACACAGGGTTTGTGTGGTTGTTGTTGTTGTTGTTGTTGTTGTTTTTAAAAGTACCGTTACGTAATATGCACAATACACATCACTGCAGTACTTCCTGAATGTTTGAACAATGTCTATTAACAGAAAAGGAAAACTTTTACTAAATAAATAGAGAGGGGAAACAAGTTATCAGGCTATAAACTTAGTGGTTGGGGAAAAAAATGAGGAAGTGGGCTCACCTTCCTGCAGGATTGGCAGAGGTGAGGGCGTGGCCTTGTGCTCTCTACCAGAGAGAGAGAGAGAGAGAGAGAGAGACTGTCAGAGCCTTCAGCTGTCTGCTGGGAATAACACCTTCTGTCAAAAGTCTCGACTCGTGGGGATTTATTTTGTCTAGAAAACACAAATCAGGTAAGAAGGACTTTCCAGTGTGTGTGTGTGTGAGAGAGTGGTAGTGTGTGGGTGTGTTAGAGCGCTGGGTCGTGCTCAGGTGAGCTCAAGCAGCGGCTGCAACAGGCCCACATTTATGGTGGCTATAAACACAGCGGGGCTGCTTCTTAAAGCACACGAGCTGCTTATTTTGTCGTCGTCGTTCAAAACGTTTTACAGTGTCGGTCTAAAAATGACATTTGTGCTTCGACAACTACAACAACAACAACACAAGAACTGCTCTCCTCCACTCCCTTGTTTCTTAAGCTGAAAATTGTTGCGCCTCCTGAGATAATGGAGCGGTGAAAGAGCACAAACAGTGTTTTTTTTTTTTTTTTCCCCTCCTCCTTCTTCTTCTTCGCCCCTCTGCTCTGCAGCAGACAGACAGGGAAGAGTTTGTTCGTTATCAAAGCAAGTCTGTGCAGGTGGAGGAGCCAGCCTGCCACATTCCAGAGCCCGGGGTCATGACGTCGCAGTGCGTGTGTAGACCCTCGGTACCTCAGCTGAGCCGCCGGGAGAGCGGTGTGGGCCCCTGTCAGTGCCTGCGTTGACAAGCACACAAGCACAGCGGGTCAGCAGAAGCACAGTGGCCTTTATTTTTGGACTGATCTTTCACAGAAAAGGCCGTCCGATTCAATTGAAACGCACACTAAAGCTGGCCGGGGCCTCAGGAGTGCAGCGTGCAGAGGTAATCGCGACCTGCAAAAAATAAAAAATAAAAAAAGATTCTCTGACGACGGCTTTTCAAACGGTAGTCGCGACAGATTTTGGGATCGAGGCCCCCGCGGGATTTCTCCTGCAGTGTTTTCGAGTTTCACAGAGGTGCCGTACCGAAGCGTGTCGGCTTGTTATCGTAAAACCCGAGGCAGGAGCTGGAGGAGGGATCTCTGCGGCAAAAACAACAGGGGGATTACTAATTATCTGTCTCTTTAAGCTCAACTTGTGCGACAATGACACCGTTCCTCATTGACCTCGACCCTTGACCCTTACACTGCTCTGGTTTTCTTAAACATTCAGCTACACAGTTCAACTGCTGCCATCAGCCGCATAGGTGTGCAATTGCAATTGAAACAGCTTTTAGAAGGTTTTTTTTTTTTCCTAAAGGTTCATTCAAATTTCATTTAAAGGCCCCATGTTTTTCATACTCAATCCTGGATGACAAAAAAACATGAATTTGATCACGTAAGGGGGGAAAAAGACTCGTACGGCTAATTACCCAATCCGAAAAATATAACATAATATAATATTCAGCCCTCTGTTTGCAGCCTCCCAGTAAAACGGATGCTCTGTTGAACCTTTGGTAAAAGGGGCCAAATCTCAGAGGGCGGAGCCAACAGCTGAACTGGGAGAGGTGTCAGTGCCCTTTGTGACATCACAAATTCCACACATTCCGGAACACTCTAAAAAGTGAACAGTTTAAAAAAAAAAAAAATGTCTTTGCAATACGTCAGCGATCATAAGTCTCACATTTATTATTAGGAAACATTGATAAAGGGGATTTAGCATCATATGGGGGCCCCATCATAAAGTATTTATTTTATACTTGATTGATTTCGAATGTTAATGTTGATTATAGAGTGACCAGTGGCCCAATTATTTTCACAAGACAACCTCTGGTCTCTTGAACGCAGCCCCGTTACAGCTGTTTCTTTCCCAGGCCGCTCGCTGTGGAATTTCGTTCTTGTTTGTCACAATCCATCACCTCCTGGCATCCGTCCAGAGCAGCTTGTGGAGCCAAAGTGTTCGCCACTTGAAGCTGCGCTGCTGCACTCGTGTTTGTTACTTTGGAGAAAAATTCATCACATAACAAACATAACAAAAAAAGCGGTGACGCTTCCCAGCGATGCTGGCGTGGAGGCTTCTCATGCAGCAGGCCTCTGTCACTGGGATTCTTCCGCTTTCGCTCTGGAATGCACTGGCGCATCCACGCACGCTGCAATCACTCAGCCAATGTTTTCTTTCACCTTCGATCACCCCATCACGCCGAGCTTCACCCACCTGTCAGGCCTCCCACACCCAGGTGATGGTGCAAGACGGCCGTTGGTGCTGCACACTCATACCTTATCTTTGCACCTTTCATTTTTTTTGCTCACCCCCCTCTTCCTCTCACTCCCCGCTTGCACGCAGTCACTCACTGTCTCTCTCACACGCGTGCACACACACACACACACACACACACAAACACACCCACACAGCCCTGCTGGCTGGGGAATTCATGGCCTCGGGCTAACAAAACACGGATCTGCGCCGCCGCGGCAGCGGTGGAGAGGCGGCAGCAGAGTCGGACTCTCTGCGAGGAGACACAGGAGAGGAGAGAGAGGAGAGAGAGGAGAGAGAGGAGAGAGGCCGCAAAAAGGTGATTGAAGACGGTGGCTGTTCGCCAGCAGGGGTGAGTGGCAGAACGTCGGTCTTATCAGCGAGCTGTTGGCTCTGACCTCGCGCCGTTTGGCTGAGTAAACATCCACTGTGACTGATGCAGTGGAGTGAAGAGCAGCAGCCGCGGACCAGTTTTCGCTCGGTGCCTCGGCGGGTTTTTCCCCCCTTTTTTTCAGATTCACTCAATTGCCGTCGAGACTCTCTCGGTTTCTTGACACAGCGGAAAGGTTTCACTCTGACTCTTTGCGACTTCCCATGCGTGTGGCCAGTGCGCCTGTTGCTTCTATGCAGACCATTTGTGGCCTCCGGTTTCCAGGTTGTAGCGACCACTTCCTGCTTGAGAGGAAATTGCGTTGGCTTTGGTTTGCACTTGTCAGACTCTCAGGTCTTGAGGTCGAAAATATTTGAAACTGCTTCTTGCTTGAGTGAACTTTTAAATATTACTGTTTACATATATATATGTATATATACATATATATATATATATACATATATATATATATATATATATATATATATATATATATATATATATATATATATATATATATATATATATATGTATGAATACTTGTCTATTTATATATTTGGTTTGTCATCACTGCTTCACACGTGACAGACTCACTGGGACCCCTCGAGGGGTTAAAGGTCAAATGTGTCATGGCCAATTCACTTTACCAGCCTGTCAGTGAACTCCCTGAAAATGACAGAGGTCCATCCTCTTACTTTTTTTGCTTGCTCCGCCTTATTTGGGAAGTGTGCACTAAAACAGTTCTAGAACGTGCCCCCATGTAACATCACAAAGGGCACAACACCTCACTAATACTCAAACACATGGATGGTCCAACGATGCATCAGATTTTAGCAGGAGGCTAAAACCAATGATTTTTAATTTTCTTTGCAGGAGACTGTAAACAGAGGGGCTAAATCAGATATTTTCTGGAGAGCTAGAAATGTTTTTAGATGTTTTAATCATGTTGGTTTGTCTGTTTGTTTGTTTGGGGTTTTTTTTACATCCAGATTTCATGGAGTCTTCCACACCTCTGTCTTCCAGCATTGCATAAAACAGGAGGAGGGCCAAACTAAAGCCTTGCAGGGTTGAGACGTTTTTATCGTGCTTCCCCGGCCGCACAGGTGTTCACACTTTGACTGACTTTGATCTTCACACGTTGCAAAACGCGACTCGACACGTCAGTGAGGGAGTCGTTGGATCAGATGAGCTGGATGGGTTGGATCCCATCACATTTTAAAACAGTGCCAAGTTGTGAGTCTGATCAGGGAGTAAACTATGCGAAGCTAAGCTAAGCGAAGCTAACTATTTCCCATAAATACCTCTGCAGTGACTCCCAGGCCGGAAGGAGCTCCTCCGCACTGTTTGGAGTGTGTCCATCATCCATTCCTGCCTCTTGGATGAATCAGCATCTCTTGCGTAACTTTGCAGAATTACTTCACGGCTTTGTTAGTCACTTGTTATTGCCTGTTGTCCCCCTCTCCTCGATGCTGTTTTCTTTGTTTTTCCAGTTTTAGCAGAAAAAAAAGATCCATTTGATTCATGCAGATGAATGAAAGTCAGAGCTGACGCAGGCCTTTACTTGCAGTCGAAAGCGAAAAAGAATGCAATCAGAAGTTCCGGTGTGAGTGATTCACTGAGCGCCGCAAGCCTCATGGCAAGAGTGTGAAGAAAGTGCGTGACTACTGTGTGGCACTTGGGTTACCTTGTAACCTTGAGTTCTCCTTCAAGCCTTTCAAGTCTTCGCTAACTTCTCCGCCTGTCCCCAGAATGACGTGGATATGATGGATCCCGCCCAGCCGTGACGATGTACGAGGTGATGTCTGGCGACACCCTGTCCTGGAAGGTGCCCAGTCCAAGACAGAGCGAGGTCGAGCCCGACCCCGAGTTGCAATTCATCGGTGACGGAGGGGCCACCAAGATCCTCAAGGTGTGCTTCTGCACCAGCAACACCCTGGGCAAGAACTTCAAGCTGGTCAAGTGTGACAGCTCGTGGCAAATAAGGGTGAGAACGAGTGACAGGAAGTCTGAGTTGTGACCTGTGAAGGTTCTGGGCCATGCAAACAAAGCATATAACATATTTAATGTGGAAAAATATTTGAGTTTTTTTTTTTTTTTTTTTTTTTTTTTTGCATGTTTCAGGCAATAATCCGCTCGATCCTGATCAGCGGCCGCCTGGGACCCAACATAAAACATGTCGGGTGTTATGGCCTCCTGCTCAAGCACCTCAAGTCTGAGGAACTCCACTGGTTGCATCCGGATTTGACCGTAGGGGAGGTGGAGCAACGCTACGAGAGCCATCACGTGGAGGCTGAATGGAGGTATGACGCACGGCATCCACCACCCAAACATTTGCGCTAGTTCTTCTCGCCTGAACGTGTCTGCTATTTTTTTTTTGGACCGGTTCCCTTCCCTCTGGATGCAGGTATGACCTTCGCATCAGATACGTCCCAGTCAATTTCCTTGAGAAATTCCAAGATGACAGATCTTCGTTACTGTACTTTTATCAGCAGGTATTGAGCCACAGGTTATTTTCCATGTTGCCCTATGACTGCTTTTCCTGTTGTTTGTTTAGTGTTGTTTAAACCTGTCGGTCAACTCACATCGAGGGCTGTGAAACTCTGCTTTGTCGTCAACATTTTCAAACAACATTCATGCGACAACGTGTGTAAACACCTTTTTACCGTGACATAAATCTACCCATGGCAAAACAGTTTTGGTCATCCACTTCTACTATTATTCGGATCAACTTCTCTGTCTTCACTTTGCCACGGCAGATTCGCAGTGACTACATGCAGTATCATGCCAGCAAGGTCAGTGACGGGATGGCCCTGCAGCTCGGCTGTTTGGAGATCAGGTGAGTCACCGCAATTCCTTCACAATTTGATCGTGGGATTTTGGAATTTATAGAACTGACTAGGCCCGATTCAAACTTTTTGTTTTTCCGCAGGAGGTTTTACAAAGACATGAACGCAAAAGGTTTGGAGAAAAAGTCCAACTTTGAGCTGCTAGAGTAAGTATTGCTGTATCTTCTTTTTAATTTTAATAAAACTGCAATAATACTAATCACATAGAAGTTCTGATGTATTTATCAGCCTGATTTTCTCCTTTGCTTTTTGAACAAAGAAAAGAAGTGGGCCTGGAGCTCTTTTTCCCTCTACAGCTGATCAACAGCATGAAGGTGAAACATTCAAAGTGAATTCACAACTTTGCTTATGATTATTGTACGTTGTGGCGTGTCCAAAGTAAATAAAACTCGCAAATGTCCTTCAGTCCAAGCAGTTACGGAAGCTGATCCAGCAAACCTTCCAGCAGTACGCAACGCTCAAGGAGGACGACTGCATGGTCAAGTTCTTCGAGACCCTCAAAGACGTCGTCTGCTACGACGAAGAGGTTTTTCCCTGTGAGCTGGTGGTAAGTCAATATTGAGAAAACATCTTGGAAAGGTTCTCCCCCCCCCCCCCCCCCCCCCAAAAAAAAAAAACAACCGTTTTAACGCTTTGGCTGGTCAACAGCAAGGCTGGAGTCTCTCGGTGGAGTTGGTCATCGGCGGCAGGGGGATTCGCCAGCGCACACAGAAGGACGCGGCGGTGAGCAAACTTATGGTTTTGCTATGGCGTGTCAACCGCCTCTTTTGCTCTTTTTATGAGCAAATACAAATTGTTATTGACACAATCCTTGAAATGGTTAGTTCACTGAAAAGGTTCATAAACTTGTATTTATATAACCTGGTTGTTCGTTTTTGTCGGGTATATATAGCCAGGCTGCGACGTGTAATTCAGGTTCGTCATGTAGTTTGTCCAAGTGGTGTAGCCGTAGCCAGCTAGCCGCCAAAGAATAGCCTAGCCTAGCCAACCCCTCAGGGCAGGTGCGTCTCACGTGGCTTGGCTTTAAAAAAGTAAATAAATAAATAATTACAAAATTAATTTTTCTACAATTGAGCTCGTGCATCATCTTAGCTGCCATGTGTAAGGAATATTTGTAACGCTTGTTTCCGGTTTTATGCTAATTCCGGCTAATGACTCCTTTCAACCACAGTAACCAGAGAACAGAAATATGCCGTCGTTTGATTCTGTGTACTTGCTCTTTGTGGTTATGAGCACTCTACTTTTTTTCTTTTTAGTTTGGGGTTGTAGCAGTAGACCGTTTTGTTATCGATTCCACCTGCATAATGAAACCTATGAAACATTTCTCTCTCTGTCTCTGTCCCTCAGGCTGTCTTTCTAGCCGACTTCAAACAGATCAACAGGATACAATGCTTCGCCCAGATGGACGGCAAGGCTCTGGTCCATATGGACGTGGAGGGGGCCAGACAGGTGAGCTCCAGGTCAACACTGTCACACCACAGTGCTGATTAGAGTGTGTCAGTTGTGTGCCAACCTGTGTGTGTTTGGAGAGACACTGGGATTCTGATTCGATCTGCCTGTGTGTTCGCACTGACTTTATATCTTTTCTTTCTTTTGCAGCGCCTCTCCATCAATGTGGCCGCGGTGCCGGTGGCCGAGAACATGATGGATCTGATCGACGGCTACTGCCGCCTGGAGAAAGACACGGACGACACCATCATCTACAGACCAAACAAGAGTGTGTTGACCTGGATTCTTGCTCACAATCATAGGGCAAAATGACTCAAAACCTCTCTTATTGATTGTTCGTGACCTTTTTGTCCCTCCTAGATGTCACTTTACGAAGTGCCCTTCCTGATATTCCTGACGGGTGAGTGAACCGTGGCGGTCTCAATGAGCTTTGAAGATCTTGCTTTAGGTTCAGGGTAGCCGTGTTATGATCCACTTTTGGAAGGAGCTGTTTTATTGATGCATTTATTTGGTTCTCTGAGGAGTCATAACATTATGAACGTCTTTCTTATGGAACAGCAGAGGCAACAGCATCGTCAGACAGAGTGTAGGTGAGCGAGCACTTTATATTTATACGTGTGTGTGTGTCTGCTAATATTATGTATGTTTATATATGTACAGTACTAAAAAAAATAGTCTGATTTCCAGGGTCTGATATCTACTGCGAGATTCTTGATGAAAGGCCGAAATCAGGTTTGTGTGTCTGAATTTGTTTTTCGAATCTTTATCTTGCATCAGCTTCTCCTCCTGCCTCAATGAACGCCTTCTTATTGCAGCCGTCAAGTACGGGATCGAGCGCAGTGACATTGTTCTGGGACGGATCCTCGGGGAGGGCTTTTTTGGAGAAGTCCACGATGGAGTCTACAACAACATCGTAAGTCGACTTATCCTGTTTGCAGTAAATGTAAAAGATTATTTTATTTTTTTGTACTTTTAGTCAGTTTGAAGCCGGGTTTTGGATGTCACCGTGTTGCTCCACCTTTCTTTAACCGAGCAGAATGGCGAGAGGATTAACGTGGCTGTGAAGACCTGCAAGGACTGTTCACCTGATGTGATGGAGAAGTTCATGAGTGAAGCAGGTTATTACCAAATAAATGTTCACCAAATGAAGTCATTCAATGAAAAAAAAAAAAAAAAAAAATGCAATGAACCGTTTTTTTTTTTTGTCTCCAGTAATTATGAAGAACCTCGATCATCAGCACATTGTCAAACTGATCGGGATCATTGAGGAAAGTCCCGTGTGGATCGTCATGGAGCTCTACCCGTACGGAGAGGTTTGTAGCTCCGCCTTCCAGCCCCTCTGAGGGCAGATACGACGCGAGTCTGCAGCCCACGACAGGAAGTGAGGCCGTAGACCATGCAAGCTCGTGGGAAACCTCAGTGCGATGTTGATGTTCCTGCAGCTGGGGGCCTACCTGACGGAGCACGAGAGCACGCTGACAAACATAACGCTGGTGCTGTTCAGCCTGCAGATCTGCAAAGCGCTGGTCTACCTCGAGGGAGTCAACGTGGTGCACAGGTGGGTCGACGACCTCAAGACGTTTTGGATGCTCTGCAAGTGCTTCTGTCTCTTTGTCCACGCCGAGTTTATCAGATGTAGTTTCACACAGGACCCACGGGCAAGCTTGTTGTGTTTTGTAGGAATCAAATAAAGATGCAATTTTGCTGTTTGGCCACAGTGAGGCACCAACCAGTGACGTTTTAGATAGAAGATAACATTTTACTGAGATGATCCAATGCTGCAGCTGTGAAAAACTAAAATAATCAGGCCTTTGAATTGAAGTTAGTTGATTTTGTGATTTTGCTTTGCGAGGCAGAGACATCGCCGTTCGAAACGTGCTGGTGGCCAGTCCAGAGTGCGTGAAGCTCGGAGACTTCGGCTTGTCCAGGTACATCGAGGATGAGGAGTACTACAAAGGTGAGTGACCGACACAGTTGGAGGCGAAATGGCCTCGGTAAGGGACAAAGCACGCCGTGTGATGACCGCCTGTCGTCTCCTTCACAGCGTCCGTTTCCCGGTTGCCGATCAAGTGGATGGCGCCGGAGTCGATCAACTTCAGGCGTTTCACCACAGCCAGCGACGTCTGGATGTTTGGTGAGCCCACAATGAAGCTTTTTAAGGGGATTCCTTTACTCCTTTAGTGTTATCACTGAAAACTGAAGAAAATGTTACATTTAGCCCTCTGTTTACAGTCTTCTGCAAAAACGCTACATGTTAGCTTCCTGCTATAGGCGACAGCAACAACACGGCCACATGGTGGCATGAGAGAGTAGAAAAACGCTTGGCTGGGAGTGTCGTCACCCACCTGACAGAGGCCCTGGTACACCTTGTGACATCACAAAGTGCTTATTTAAAGAACTGAGCAGTCTTCCTGGTCCAAACGGGTCCTAATTGGTCCATCTGTCGTGGACCAGCCCACGTCACCTGATTTACAAAGTGCCTGCTCAGATTGTTTCTCTCTGTCTTGGTAGCTGTGTGTATGTGGGAGATAATGAGCCACGGCCAGCAGCCGTTCTTCTGGCTGGAGAACCGGGACGTGATCAACCAGCTGGAACAGGGCATCAGGCTGCCCAAGCCGGAGAACTGCCCGCCGGCCCTCTACTCGCTCATGACCCGCTGCTGGTCCTACGACCACAGGGAGAGGCCCAACTTCACTGAGCTGGTGGTCAAGATCAGGTGAATGAAACGGCCGGGTGACAGGTGTTGGCGGGGCTGGGTGTCGTGTCTGCCGTCACCCTCATCGGTCGTTGGTCCGACTCGTGGTGTCGAGGACGGGCAATGATGGGTAATGATGCTGAATGATGAACATCATCTGCCTACAGTGACGTGCACAAGATGGAGAAGGAGCAGGAGGTGGAGAGGGAGCGGGACCGGGCGCGCTCCACCAGGTTGTTCGACTCCAAGCTCAACTTCAACGAGCCTCCTCCCAAGGTCAGGAGCCAACTGTGACCCCTAACCCTAACCCTAACGCTTGCGTTCTGTTCATGGTGCACTTTCCCCTTTCTTCTTTGCCAAACTTTTAACTTTTAACTCTTGACCGCAGCCTTCAAGAATGAAGCCAGGCCGCTTCGGGAACACGCTCAGCATCGGCCTGCACATCCAGGTAACCTTTGACCCCGGACAGGATTTTTTTTTTTTTTTTTTCCCATCTGGGAGGTCTCTCCAGTGGCTGATGTGTGTTTGTGTGTGTGCAGCTGAACGAGGCTTTGTGCGCCAGCTCTCCGGACCTGGCCAGCCCCTGTGATTACCAGTCTCCTGTCGACTCCATGAACACACTGACGCTGCCGGTCAGGTCCCCTCGGCGGAGGAGCATGGGTGTAAGCCAGACTCTTAACTAGGGATGCACTGATACCACTCTTACAGTACGAGTACTTGCATTTCAGGACTCTTTTGCCTTTTTCTTTTTTTTTTGTAAAACTTATATTTAACTTGGCACTTTTTAACTTTTTTTTTTTAATACTTTCTTTATTCCTTGTATGCACGATCTCGTTGGGTTCTGCCACAGCAACATTACACTGCCATGTAATGTGACATGTGACAAATAAATCTTCACCGATACCAATACTCAGTACTTGATAACGCCATTACACGCTAAAGAAATTCATGGTTTCCTACATACCTATTATCCCACCGATACCTGATGCTGGTGTCTGTGCATCCTCCTCCTCATACCTCATAATGACCTCCTCTGTTGCTCAGGAGGGCGACTTCCCCCGGGTGGAGGCCAGCAGCCGCGAGGACGCCCAGCGGCTGTGGCGCCAGCGGCAGCAGGACACCTTGCGGCAGCAGAAGGAGCAGATGAGGATGGACGAGAAGTGGCTGGAGATGGAGGAGAGACTGCTGGTGGGCGGCGCCGCGTCTTTCACTCTCGTCGGGCGCCTCGCCGCGTCCCCTCGCGCGTCCCGGCTCGGCGTGGCCCTGGTGGCCGCGCTGGGCGGGCCGGGGTCGGGGCGGCGCGGCGCCGCTCGCGTTGAGTTGAATGTTCCCAACGTCGCACTGCCACACACGGGGTCCACGTCCGTATTCTATAAAATGAACCTCCCTGTTCTTTTGCAGGACCCCATCCGACTGGAGGGGCCCGGCGGTGCAGCGGTGAGTGTCAGGTCTGGGGGTTCAGATGCACTACAGGAGGGTTTCCGCTGTGAAATGTCTGCTTCAAAACACACTCCTGCACCAGACACAATGATTTAGCCATAAACCCTTGAATGTAAGACCAGCCACTGAAAACATGCTGGTGCTTTTGGGTTGGTTTCTTTTCTTCAGCCGATCAGGTTGAACTTTGGGTAGCAAATTCCATCTTGCAGGTTTTGAAAAGACGTGTTTTGTAGCAAAATGTGTCCCCCCCCCCCCCATTGTGTCGTGCAATTTTATTGAGAGATGAGCGATATAAATATAGACTAGGCTGTCATGTGGTTGTGTATACTAAACGGAGCTGCAATTAAACTGTTTATATTGGTGCAGAGCGGTTAAAGTGCTCCCAGATGACTATCTCTGCACGAGTTTTCATGTAATTACTCTTTGCACCACTAGAGGGTGATCACAGTTGTCAACTCTGCACAGAACACAGCGCGATGGAGTCTTCACGCTGAGGTTTAGACTAGATTTGATTACGTGCGGGGTGGTCGTGGATTTCTGTGTGTCTTCATCTTGTCTGTCTGTTATTTAGTGGCAAAAGTCTCAATGTGTAAATGCACTAAAAAGATGATTTTTTTTTTTTTTTTTTTTTTTTAACCCGTCTGGTGATGTGTTGTTAAAGCACATTTATGACACGGGAAATTTGAATATGAATAGAACGAGCTGCTGAGAGAAAGTAATGTAATGTTTGCTGTAATTTTTTTTTTTTTGTGACTGTTTGCTGTTGAATATTTCACATCTTGACATTTCCCCCCCCCCGTCTTTGATTCTCTTCAGTCTCTGGAAGCCGAGCCAGACAGCGGTAAGAGACGTCTCGCATAAACGCAGGCACGCACGCATGTATTTTGATGATTTGATTTTTAACAGCCATTCTCTCCTTCCTCCCTGCTGTCTTGCCTGGGTCCTGTCTTGTCTTTGTTCTGCTACTCTTCTGATGTACATCCCCCCCCCCAATCGGCAGCGCCTCCGGAGAAGCCCCCACGGCTCTCGGCGCAGGTGAGAATTCCAAATTGGTTTCTTAACCGTCGTATCTCTCTTAAGCGCACTTCATTATATCTCCGCTGATTTCCAGATAAAGACTCCATCAGCCGCTGAGAAACAGCAGAGTGACCTTTGCGTTTCCGAGCAGCAAAATGTGTTCATTTAATCAAATAGCGCACAGTCGTCCTTTCTGTCGGCTAATAAGTTTTTTTTTTTTTTTTGCAGTCGCTAATAACCCATAATTCCATTTGCTTTAGCCGGCGCCCACGGCCGAGCTGGACCGCTCCGACGACAAAGTCTACCAGTCGGTCATGGGCCTGGTCAAGGTGGTGGTGCAGCTCAAGAACGACATTCCAGAGGTGAAGCCGGAGCAGTACATCTCCCTCGTTCAGGTGAGAAGCTCGCTCCGAGTCCGAGGGCGATCGGTGCTCGGCTCAGGAGTGGCACGCCGGTGATTTACGGCGCTGATCCTCTCGCTCGCAGTCTGTCGGCATGGCTCTGCGGGACCTGATCCGCAGCGTGGACGACATCCTGCCAACGCTGCACGAGTCAGTCAGGACTGAGGTAGGTCTCCGCCCCCCTCCGGGGCCTATTTCCTTATCCAGACTTAAAAGCTCTTCCCCTGCTCCAGCGGTGGAGGAAACGATTTTCCACTCAGGAAAGATCTTCTCTGGCCAGCGACCGGCAGACGCATGTTTTATTTGATTGAAACCAATGTTCTCCAAATCGATGGGATTTGCTTCACGCATCCGTTTGGTGGAAATGCCGCGGCTCAGTTGGAAGGGTCGCTGCTGGTTTAGCCAGGAAGCTCAAGACAAAGTATTTAACGTACAAGAAACGATAGTAGGCCTCTTCTGCAGGCATCAGAAGTGACCTCATATTGATCATTTAAACCAGGGGTCCCCAAACTACGGCCCGCGGGCCACATCCGGCCCGCTGCGTGTCTCTGTCCGGCGTAGCGGGACAGCGATAGCGCGCTCCCACTCCAACCAGAGCACCCTGCCATTTGTTGTCTTTTCGCAGTGTCCGTTCCTGCTAAAACTACAGCATTGTCCACGCTAATCCCTTTAGCAGCAGCAAGGCTCAAAGTCGCTTCCTGCAGTTCTTCTTTGCCTTCTTCAGTCACTTTCTGGATTCTTCACAACTCAAAGGAAGCTGACTGGCTGAGGAATTCTCAAACGGACTGAAATAAGTTTGTTTTTTTTGTCAAGGTGGATGAGTGAGAAATTTCACTACAAATCTCTGTCATTTAGCTGCTATGCAAGGCTAGCACCTTCAGTTGGTCTGATGCTAGTAGTGGTGTAGTGTTAAGTATCCGTGACCAACCGATTTACATTTGTCAACTTTTAAGTCGTTAAAAAAGGTCATTTAATTTGTGTAAGTAAAAATTCACCAAACAGAGATGTTTGTTAATTAGCACACAAGCTAACCTTGCTTTGGTAAAACTGTACTGCTAAAGGCGCTGCTGTTGTTAGCGTGCTTCCAGTTGACCTGCGCAATAAAACAAGTGAAACAACAAAATTTTCACACATTTCATCCCATGGCCTACAGATCGAAGGCACTCAGAAGCTACTGAACAACGACATGGCCGAGCTAATCAGCAAAATGCGGCTGGCCCAGCAGAACGCCATCACCTCCCTGAAGGAGGAGTGCAAGAAGCAGATGCTGGCTGCGGCGCACACGCTCGCAATGGACAGCAAAAACATGTTGGACGCCGTGGACCAGGCCAGAGTGCGGGCCAATTTAGCCAAGCCGGCGACTCTCTAGAGGACGTTCCACCACAATATTGAATCTGTTTGTTTTTCTCTCTCTGGCTGTCTCCGTTTTGACCAAAACTGAATAAATACAGCTGTGTTTTTAAGACATCAAGGCTGTATATGTGTCTTCTTGATGCAGCTCCCACCGGGGAAATAATATTGATATTTATAATTAAGGTATACATGACAACACTGCAAGAAGCTGAGGCCAAACAATCTGTACTAGCGGAAGCCAATTGGCTTCGGTTACAGTTAATTCAGCTTTAAATATTTATTGAACTTTACATTAAAGTACAGAGAAAGTGATTCAGGACAACTGTAAAAACCGCTTTGTGACAAACATGGTGAAGAAGAGATCAAGAGGACGGCATTCTAAACATTAGCCTGCAACCACGCTAGCATCTGGCGGCTAACATGCTAAAACCCCTGCACGCTAAAACATTAACATGCCGAGATACAGTAGTTTCGAGAGCATGCGCGGGGCATGTTGACTGGTTCGTCTGAGCGTTCAGGTCCAACAGAACCCGAGGACCAGAGGTCACACCTGAGGTTGTCAAAGTTGCTGGCGCCGATAAAATGAAAATACTGAGGCTTGAATCTGGTCCCTCCTGGTGTTGTCCTACTAGTTATGATCTAGGCCAAAAGTCTTGGTTATAATAAATATTAACAATCATTTTACAATCGTTCCTCACAAGGGTTAAATCATGCCAGCTAGCCAGGGTGGTAGGAACAGACCAATGGTCCCCAGCAGGCACACAATGATGAACATCCACAGGAAGATGCGGTCGATCACCATTGCGACGTACTTCCAGTCTTCCTTCACCTGCATGGAGAGAACAGCAAAAGATACAATAAGCAATTTATTTCCAAATGTCCCTTCCGACTCTCTGTTCTCAACTTTTGACAGCCGCTATTATGCGATAGGAAGTTGTGCCCTTTTGATTAAAATGCCGCTGGAGAGAATTTTGGTATCTTTTTCATATTCACCAAATTTCCCAAAAGCAATTATTAGAAATTATTATGATGATATTAGCTAAGAGAAACACACCCTCAAATAATTTCAAAGAGCAAAATCTGCATGTGAATGCAGGGCGAAACTTAATCTCACCGGTCTTGAAATGAGTCTCTTTTTTTTATCGACCTGCACCAATATTCAAACCTACCAAATAATTGGCTTGACCAAAATGTTAGACTGAAAGACAAATTGCTTTAGAGAGTGTGTCTGGGTGGCTGCTTCCAAAATATTGCCGCAAGAAGTCAAACAAGTGCAAAAACATTTTTATACAAATTGGAGCTGATATTGTCTGGGAAAATCAAGGTACATCTGAGATGAATTGCTGGGTTACCACTCGGCCGATATAGAGAGACAAGCAGGTACGCTCTCATCTACACCTCCAGAATGAAGAACCAGCAATTAACCTCAGCAATTTACCTGCAGGTCCCCGTACAGTGGGAGGAAGCCGAAGTGCCCTGAAAGAACCCACGCAGGCACGGGAAGAACAAACAGACTCTGCTGCCAGCGTGTAATCTACGTCTAAAAGAAGAAAACCAAAACAGTGGAGCGAGGATTTCACGATAATGCTTACACTGAAGTCTGCATCCTCTGCCCTCAGATGGTCTGCGATGTAGTGCACTCCCTCCAGGGCACGGATGATACTTGGCGAAAGCAGGAATGCAGAGTCTGAGACTGCATCTCCTTTAGTCGTTCTGTTGGCTGCATCGACCCGTCCTCCCGCCAGCTGCCTGCTCGACCCCTCCGGCCGCTTCTGACTGTTCGAGGGGTTTTTCTGCGGCTGAGGTGGGGTCGATTCCGGAGGTCTCGGCGAGGGAGGTCGGAAGGAGAAGTAGGAAGTCAGCGTCCCCAGCTCCAGGTCCTCGTAGCTGCTCCTCTCGTGGTCCTCTGACATGGTGCCGTCCATCAGCCAGTTGGCAGAGGTGCTCAAAAAGTTACCCGATTTGTACCCGGCTACCCGGCAGCGCCTGCGCTCAGCCATGGCCTCCTGCTGGAGCAGCAAGAGCCTCCGCCGGCGGCCATCCGGGGCCGGCCGCCGCATGAAGAGCCAGCGTGGGATCAGATCCAGGAAGACCGAGTGGACCCAGCGGGGCATCTTGTGAGTGCTGGGCGAGCGGTGGTGCACGTTGAGCACGAACACTGTGATGACGATGGAGAGGGTGACGAAGATCATTGTGAAGAGGAGGTACTCGCCGATGAGCGGTATGACCAGGGAGGTGGACGGTATGATCTCGGTGATGAGGAGGAGGAAAACGGTGAGGGAGAGCAGCACGGAGATGCAGAGGGTGATCTTCTCGCCACAGTCGGAGGGCAGGTAGAAGACCAGGACGGTCAGGCAGGAGATCAGCAGGCAGGGGATGATCAGGTTGATGGTGTAGAACAAGGGCAGCCGGCGGATGATGAAGAAGTAGGTGATGTCCGGGTAGATTTCGTGGCAGCAGTCGTACTTCTTGGTGTTGTACGTCCCCACGGCGTTGATGATGGCCCACTCGCCGCTCTCCCAGTAGTTGTTGAGGTCGACCGTGTGCTCGATGCGCTCCAGGTCGATCTTGGCCTTGTCGTACGTCCACGAGCCGAACTTCATCTTGCAGTTCTGCTGGTCGAAGGGGAAGAAGGTGACGTCGATGCTGCAGGAGCTCTTGTAGATGGCGGGAGGCACCCAGCGGATTTTGCCCGTGTGGAAGAGGTGAGCCTTTGTCATGTGGGTTACGGCGAACTCGCCATCTGCACTGTGGAAGGAGACAGTGGAACGTTAGCAAGCGGGCCGAGGTTGGCTAATTGGGAGCGGCGGGAGAAAACTCCCAATAGGCCCTTTTGCATGCAGCTGGTGTTCGGGTCTTGGCACTGGGCACAGCTGACTCGATGGTGTAACTAAAAACTCAGGTTAGGGGTTTATTGGAGATGAGCAAGTTAAGCTAATATAAATTCTGGTCGAAGTCGAAGCTGTAACAAACAGTAACGCATGCATTGCAGACTTACACAGTAGGGTTGTAATTACATGGTTATAAAGGGCTGCGAACCTAAATAGGTCAGGCTGAGGGGAGAATCTCCAGAACTTTCTCTTTCTTTGGAAAAAAAAAAAAACAAAAAAAATTGCTCCTCCATTTTCTGAAAAAAAAAAAAAGCTGTGCCATGTAAAGAAAGGCGCTGCGATGCCCCGCCAATTATCTCCTCCGGTAACCTCCCAACCCATTCACTGCTGTCACAGCGATAATAGCCGAGGCGACGAGTCCTTATCATTTCATCAGTCTCGCACCTTTCTCTGTTTAATTTTAATTTCACTTACAGATTCATGATTACACCGGCTTGACGGGGCAATAGCTTCCATCATCAGCGCGGAAGAACATTTTCAATATCCACACAAAAGAGGATTTGGCAGACACCTTCAAAAAGCTATCTTCAATAGTAGCGAGGATTATCATCAAACAAACACCGCTGTAAACTGAGAAATAACCCTAATGGAAATAACTATGACCTAACGCTTTAAACAGGATTTTTGCCTTGCGTCCAGCAGATGGCGCTATTAATACCCCATAATTAAAATTTTCCAATTTAAACTTGCCCTGAAGGACTTCCAAAAGTGATGCAGCAACTCCTGAAAGCTCTCATCAAAGGAATCGGTTATCTATTATAATTATTCTTAATCAGTGTTCCTCTGCAAAATGGTACAGGGTGGGATTTAATCAGGCCACCCAGAGAGAGAGTGACTTGCCGGCTCATTGATGAGGTCGCGTGAAGGCAATCAGTCTTACTTGTTGTAGAGGACAATATCCGGCACCCATATGAGCTCCGACGGCACCCTGATGGATGTCACGTTGTCGTAGTCGGACGGCCTCCAGCGAAGCTTGTAGTCGTTCCATTCCTGTGAGGTGCAGACAGACAGACAGACAGACAGACAAGACAAGACACGCGGTTGATGTTTGAGCGGCTGCCACCTTTAAAATATGTCGTAGTCGTTGGAAAACCAAAAACTTTTGTGGATTTGCAACCCAACCTGCTTCAGCCACACGTTGGTTGTCATCATCTGGTTCTTCTCATCCTGATGAGCAGACAGACACGGAGGCACACTTTTACTTTCAAGGAGCATCAACAGGCAGCGAATCAGTGGCAGAGTGTCAGAGCACAGCCAAATTTAGACCTGCGACAACTTTGCTTCAACACTCCATCAAATTGAAGTTGTTTTTGCAACATGGGTGGGTGCTGGTAGCAAACATGGTTGGCTGTTTGTTTGCTTTTTACTTGTGGTACTGAATTAATACAATTACAGTACTGGCAAAATCTATGAAATCAAGTGTCAACAAGTTAAAAAAAAAAAAAAATGACACTTAACCCTGCGTTTACAGCCTCCTGTCATGTAATAACATGTAATAACATGACATTGTTGCTATGAACGTGAGGAAGATTTCAGCGAGGATTCTGCGCCATTCGTGAAAGGAACGATATTCAGAATTGCACTTGGTGGGAGCCACGGTTGGCTCAGGATGCGTCGGAAAACAATGTGAATGTTCATGTTTGAGTTTTTTTTTTTTCAGCAGCATTCTCGAAAGACAGTCTTTCAGTTCAAAAGGTTTTGCCTGGCACGACCATAACACTTGTAATTTTCTTCAGGTAAATCGGCATTGCTGAAAAAGGGTCTCACCACGTCGATGAGCTGCGCTATGGACAGTCCGAACTTGACGATGACGACGTCCGAGATGTTTGGTACGGGTCGCGACCACTTGTTGTAGCCAGCGAAGAGCTTCTTGAAGAGGTCGTCCTCCGCATGCGAGTGCATCTTCCGGTCACAAAGAACTGCAGACGCACCAAAAAATTAAAGAAAAGAAAATTATAGTCCATTTGGAAAAAAAAAAATCTTGAACAACTTCGAGGGGAAGCAATGAATGTTGAATGAAGCACAAATCTCTGTGTGACATTTTAATGTTCGACCGGCTTTGTCGGCCAGGTTTTGTTGCTGGCTGGCGATCAGCGCGGGGATCAGAAGTGTGAAGGAAGCTGGGATCACATCGATGGGTTTTTCATCCCTGTCTCGTCTAATCCTGGCGCTAAATCAGCCGTGATATTATGGATTCGGTGGAAGAGGCGAGCTGTTGTGAAGCTTTAGGTCCCCCCCCCCCCCTCCGCTTCTCTCGCTAAAGTCGCATTGATTCTTTTCACATCTTTTGGATCTTTTTGATCCGAGCTCCCCGAGAGGGTCGTCTACTAAAATTTATCGAGGCAAGCAGCAGCAGCAGCAGCAGCAGCAGCACCGAGGGAGTTAATCCTTCCCCCTCTTTTATCTGTGAGATGTTATTACAATGCACGCATAAATCAAACTTTCTTTTTTCGGAATATGAGGTCCGTGCAAGGCATTGTTCTCCTCCGGTGTGACTCTCATGGAATGAGACAAGGATCCCTTCCCTGTAGGGGGGGGGGGTCCGCTGCCTCCGCCTTCGCCTCCGCCTCCACAAATGTTGTCAGAGTCAATTACACACATCATTACTCGCCGGCGTTAAGCAGAGGTGAGCTAATTTCTCACTGCTGAAGGGTGTTTATTGTCAATGTGTCTGTCACTCTGCGCCGCAGCTGATGCGTGAAGCAATTAAGTGACGTTAGTGGTGGAAGCTGCTGACAGTGTGTGTGTGTGTGTGTGCGCTTTTTTTCCTTTCAACTTCTGCATCGGGGGCTAAGTGGAATACATGGTCTTTGATACATTGGATCACAACGGTTAAGCTTCCCATGAAAGCAAAGCAACGGTGGCTCCATTTCCTCGACCCCTAGAATTGTGCAATACCTACATATCGCAATAATAAACTGGTAATGGAGACACCTAAACTTCAAAAACCTCTCAAACATGGCTAAAGGGATTTGACGCTCTGGTTAGGTGGTTTTCAGACGTATATCGATATGGAGGTACATGTGTCACATGTGTCACGGGAACACTTTTTTTGCATTTACAATCTTGCGAGACGCGATTACGGCTTGTGCGCTTCACACCATTCAATGGAAACACCTGCAAATCGCGATTGTGTTTTGTCGAAATTTTAGAAATATCGCCTTTATTTCGCGAAAAACTGTTATGGAAACATAGCTAGAGTGACATCTTGGGTTAAAAAATAAAAACATCTTACATGCTACGCTAGGCTAGGCTACACTAGCTTTTTCCTCCAGCTTATTACTTTTCCCTCAAAGAATTGTGACATGTATTTAGATGCATGTTTACTCAGTAGGTTAAACATGTTGGAGGACAATAGCAGAGTCGCTAATGATAGGAGCTGGGCTGTCGGTATTTCTTAGCAGTCTTTGGTTGTTGTTGTTGTTGTTGTTGTTGTTGTTGTTGTTGTTGTTGCTGTTTGTTTGTTTTTGTGTTTGAGGGCAGCTTGCAGCAGTCGCATCCCGATTTCGTCACAAATGAAACAGCCCTGATTAAACGCTGCCAAGACTGAAAAAAACAACGTTTCCTCTGGAGCGTTTCACTGTGAATTAACGAGCTTTCAGACTTGAAGGAGGTCTCTCTATCAAACTGACGAAACACAGGATCCAAATCTCAAGAGGATGCTGTTTCGTCGACTCACACCGGCTTCAGACGTCATCGAAATCTTCCAGCGCGATTCTCCGGTCTGACAGCATGAGGGTGCTGTTCAACCCATCGAAGCGTGCCACCGAGCAGGAGCCTAAAACAAGACCTTGAAGCTCCATCATGTGGCGCTGCACTCACGGTCACTTAACCGAGGCCACGTCATTAGCTGTCCAGTCGTGATTTGTGCATCTGTTCACCACATTGTTCGAGTATTTAAGCCGTGCAGCCGTCTGACAAACCGCTGAAGTGTAAGAAGGTGAAGGTCTTTGCAGGGTCGGCTCAACCCCAATCACTAAAATGGACCGTTCCTCATCTCAGTTATTGTTTCTTGGCCAAAGGTCGGATATGACTTGTGAGATATCAGTGCAGAAATGTTTTTTTTTTTTTTGTTTTGTTTTTTCAGAATTTTGGTGGCGAATGATGCGGATGAATGCAAAACCACCGAAGAAGAAGACAATTTAGGAGGTCACAGTCAGTGCAGCTAAAAGATTAGCATTGATGCTGTGCTAATAGTTGTTTTTATCAACCATTAGCAGGAGGAACCAAAAAAGAAAGCACTTTTTTCAGCTAAAATGATTTTAGCTATTTAGTCTATTTATTTTGTGGCTCCTGACTGACTTCAGCAAGAGTTTAGCTAAGTGTTCTTTGGCAACTCATGCCGCCTCCTCACACAGACAGGAAATCTCAAACCATTGCTAACTTTTTGCTAAAAAGAAATCTAATTGGTCCACTGTGATCATGACTGATAGCGGCCCAATCGCACTCCAACTTTTGCCCCCCCCACCCCTTCAACAGAGGAACCGCCAGCGAACAAACGTTCCATCTGGCTCGGCAGGTTACGGCAAAATTATTTAGTGGCTTATTTTCTATGTATTTATTCGTCCCTCTTGGAGCTCTTGAAGATGTTGGGATTGAACATGTGCAGATGCATTAAGACATTTGTGTCTGTTTTTTTTTTTTTTTTACTGGGCGGTAGTGGGAGGGCAGGTTCTCCCTGGGGTAAGTCATATAAATTCAGAGTCAATTCAGCCGTGGCACTCCTGGGCTCTTCCATCCACCGGAACTAATTTCATTCTGGCAAACAAGCAGACACTGGAGGATTCCTATCTGCTCATCTGACAGTCAGAGCAGCGCTCGCTCATCTGCCTGCGCATCAGGGAAGGGCCAGATGTTGCGCCGGGCTTGAAAAGAACGAACGGGATGGAGAGATGGAAGCGGCTCTTGGGTGCTGTAGATCAAAGCCTCCTGCCAGCCAAGATTTGAAACGAGATGACACCTCCAGCACCCAGCGCCCAGCCCAGTGAGCCATGGACGGTGACTGGAGCAGATCCAGGCTCCTCTTGGCAGCAGGTGGACGGAACGCTGACCCGTCTGCTCGGCCCGAGTCAGCAGCTTTCCCGCTTTCCTCAAATTGCTTAAGTCAAACGCTTAAGTTCACTTAAAAAATAGTGCAGAAGCTGCCATTAGGAGGGAGCTGGGGCGGGGTTGGGGTGGGCTGGGTGGGGGTGGAGGGGGTGGGGGGTAGGTTCAACTGAAAATTGTAAGCTCCAGCCTGCCAGGGTATTAATAATCAGCGTGCTGGCGCTGAATCAAACAGCTGACATGCGAATCGCTGAGGGGAAATATGTACATGGTGCACCGTGCGTTGCACCTTGATTGCGTTTTAGCAAAGTCACATCATGCAAGTGAATACACACACACACACACACACACACACACACATACACACACACACACACACACACACATATGCACACTGGAGCTGCGAATCTCTCCTCAGATCTTCTGACTGAAGGAGTTCTTTCAAAAAAGGTTGTTTTTTTTTTTTTATTTGACATTGGAAAGACTTTTTACACCATTATCCCTATGATTTTATTCATTAAAACTGCCAAGTGTTTCAAAAGGAGCCGGACCTGGAAGTGCTGCTTTATCCAAGTAGCTGTTCCATTGAAAAAAAATAATCATAGGATGTGATGGAGGGGTAAAAGGTCAACGCTTCACCAAAGTTTATTTTACAGGTTTTGCAATACATGTGAATTGAATGGGGGGGGGGGGGGGGGGATTCAGCCTTGGCAGCTTTGGCTACCTGTTTTGTTTTTTTTTCAGAGTGATGATTTGTCTAATGATGTATTATGACGGTGGGAGTCCAGAGTGGAGGCTCAAGTCCAGCAGGTGTGAGGTTAAAAAAAAAAAGAAGAAAAAAGTAAGATAAAAAATGTTCATCTCTTTGTGAGCCAAGCAGCTTGTAAAAGTGTCACATGCAACCCTGTGCGCTACACCTTTACTTCCAGTATTATCTTGATTGCTATTATTTTTAAGTCGTGCTTACCTGCGTCAGTCCAGATGAGGGAGCAGAGAAGAGCCGCGGCGGCGCAGAACAGGTGGTTGCTCCCCATGTCGCTCTCCGGTGATGCTGCGCTCCGTCTCGGTAACACAGCGATGTGCGCGCCAGACGTGTCATCTTCGCGGGCGGGGAAGCATCTCAGGGCGGCCCTGGGCGCCCGGTGACACCGGCTGGAGCGGCGGAGAAGGAGGAGGAGGAGGAGGAGGAGGGCGGAGGCGGAAGCGAGGAGGTCCCGTGCGACGGCGCGGACACTTCGCTTAGAGCGCGGCTGCTGCGCTCCGTACGCGCGTCCGTTGAGCGCACAGCCGTAGTCTCTCCATGAAATGCCCGCTTTGGAGGAAGGTTATGATCAGCAGCTGGCGGGGTCCGAGGAGCAGCGCAGTGCAGATCCAACTAGAGGGAAACTTTCACGGGGGGGGGACACACACACACACAAAACTCTCCACAGGTCCACAGCTGCTCCGGTCGTGGTCGCTGCATCATCCAGTGTGAGACGATCCGGACTCGTCTGAGCTCTTACATCTGCCACCTGTACCCCCCTCCCTCCCTCACGACCCCCCCGCTTCCCTCTCCTCCCCACCCCATCCACCTCACCCTCAGAATTAACTCTGTGTGTGTGTGTGTGTGTGTGTGTGTGTGTGTGTGTGTGTGTGTGTGTGTGTGATAGGGATTTCCAGTCTGATGGAGTCACACAGGCAGCCGCTAGAGGGCGCACTGACTGATTCACACTCTGGCTCCTCCACAATAAAATAGACGATAAAAGAAGCAGTAGAAGAAGAACGAGGGCAAGCCAAACATTGCGGAAGAACAATCAGGAAGGCCAAGAGGTGTTACAGAATGTATAATTTATTACGTGATTCGTTTAATTGAAAAACATGCTTTTGTTTTGTGGCTGGCAATCAATTCCTTTTCATGCTTTCGCTCGATAATGAAAACGTTTGATCAGTAAAAACTTAAAACAGGAATTTTTTTTTCTCTCTCTCTGTAAAAAAAAGAAGATCTGAGCTTAGTTGTGGATGTTCTGCATGCAGCTGTCGAAACAAGAAGGTTCTGAGAGGTTTTGGATTTATTCCTTTAATTGAAAAAGTTCTCTGAAAATGTACATTAACTTTCCACCATTTGCTTTCTGCTCCGGCTTATTTCTCCTTAAACACTGCTATATTTGAAACATATGCATGTTTTTGCAGCATTCTCCCCTTGTATTGCGTGATGTTTCTGCCCAGCTCTCCCTCACCAGGCCTCCATCCTCACCCGGGAACCAGGACTCTTTTGCTTCCTTCAGACGAGATGAACGCAACTGTTATGTTTGCTCTCTCTCTCTCTCTCTCTCTCTGTCTCTCGAATGCGGTTCATAAAATACTTGCAGCTTGGCGGAAAAAAAACCTGGACCACAAACCGTGGCAGCATCCGACCTCAGTGAATTCCACAAATAACATCAGGACGGAAAAATGGAATGTTGCTCCTCTGTGAGGGTCTGCGAGTGGAAAAGGGGGTCTTTTCATCCAACAGTTCGCTTTGCGTCCTCATCACTTTTGCTTGTACCCCGACTCCCACTGTTCTGTTTTGTGCGTTTTTTTTTTTTTTTTCTTAAGCTTTGCGGTGCTTCCTCCTGCGCACATTTACAGAGACGCCCTTCAGCTGTCGGGTGAAGGCGGCGTGCAGGGCCTGCGACGAGACCTCCAGCCGGTGGGCGACGTCGGCCGTGGCCCGGAGCATCTCCTCGAAGGCCCTGGACTCTTCCCTGAGTCTGGGAAGGAAGGAAAAAAAGGGAAATAATAATGCAGGGGGTGATTGTCAACGTGTGGGATTTCTCTTGCAAAGTGGGAGATTCAAAGTGAACAATTTCAATTGTTTTGACTGAATTGCAACAGAAAATCTGTTGACTTCCTGTTTTATTTTGCAGCTCTTTGCTAATCTGCATGCTCCCACTTGACACTTCCTCCCCTGGTCTGATTGGACCTCATGAGTTTCACCTGCTGCTTCTGCTCACTTTCACCTCAGGCTTGTTCCCTGGACTGGTGAGTATCTTCTTTCTCGCTTCCTTCATGATTATTCTGACGATTCTGCACTGAACCTGCTGCACTTTGTCCCCAGCCTCCACCTTATTTCCAAAAGTTTTTTTTCCAAATTTGCAACAAATCAAGGTCCAGAATGTAAAATGTGGCTTATGGTTTTTATATTGGTAAAAGCTCAACATACTGCCCATAAATACATTAATATACTTGCAGTATAATAAAAGTAATTTGGTTTTCCTACCCTTAGAACACTTCTCATATATCTAAGAATATACGTAGAGCATTAAGGGTCTTGCTGCTCGTTAGTCTTGCGACGCCATTAAGGAAGCTTGTCTTACAGTGGCCTTAATATATAAAAATGTGTTTCCAGGCAAATACTGGGCTCAAAAATTTCACATACTGGACTTTTTTTCACTGGAAAAGTGAAAGAAAAAAGTGCAACTCTCCCTGAATGAAGAGTTTCAATAAACAGAGCAGCACTCTTTCACACCTCTTTGGATAATAATAATCCGATTCAGCTCCCCTGGTCCCACTCACTTCTTCATGCCGCTGATGATCCCCGACACGTCTCCCTCCAGCCGCTGCTGCAGGTCCTCCTCCGCCTGCTCCACCGCCCCCCGGCAGCTCTCCTGCTCCTCCCGCACCGCCGCCACGTTCTCGGCGATCACGTCCCCGTAGCTCTGACCCCCGACCTCCGCCTCCACGTACTGCTCCAGGTTGTCCACCACGGCCCCGTTGGCGCGCTGCAGCGCCTGCAGGAAGCCCAGCTCCTCCCACTGGGCCCTGGGCCGGCGGGTCGCCGTGCCGAAGCGGACGGAGCAGGCGTCCGGGCCGCCAGATTTGGTCCGGACGTGCCAGGGGAAAACCGCAGACGGGAACTGATCTTCTTCTCTGCTCCTCTCGGGCTCGTCGCCGGCCTCCTGCAGGCTGCCGTTGGCGGCGGCCGCCACTGACGGGACGTCGAAACCTGAGCCGCCGCCGCCGCCGGCACCCCAGTCGCCGCTCTGGCAGAGCGTCGGCGTCACCATGACGACCCAAACCAGGACCTGTGGCGTCAGGCAGCGAAGCATCTCGTGGGCCTGGGGAGCAGAGCAGGTGAGTGAAATGTGAGCTGGGACATCAGGAGCATCTGCTGAAACTGTTTCATCTCTCACAACAAATCTCACCTTTACAAAGACCTTTGAAGGTCCCAGGTCAATCTGAAACTGAGGTGTCTCCACATTAGCCGTATTTATTTCATTGTTTCGCCTGGTCATGAAATCATTTTGTCCTTTGCTGCTTTTGCCTATTCCACACTCAAAGTGTATTTATTGTCACGTGAGCAGTAGGAAACAAGTTTTCTCTGACAATGAAACTCTTACTTTGTTGTCCAGATCCCAAATGCAAATGAACAAACAATGGTGCAACAACAGCAACAGCAAAGCTAATTATTGGAATCAGCACTTTGGGATGTAAAAAATTGCGACTGTATCTCACCGTCAAAGCCACAGACTGAGGTGCTGAGATCTGTCCAGTGGTCAGGAAACAAAAAAATTAGAACAGTAAAGTCCCTTGACCCTCATTTTCCTCCTTTTTTGATTCACTGTCCTCAAAAGCAAAAACCTACAAAAATTGTGTCCAGCACAGAACTTTTACATTTGTTTTTCCACTCAGTAAATCGTCCGGGTTTCATTATGAACATGTAACATAACAGTTTATTAGGAAACTGGAGTTTGAACATGACGGCTCAAAGCTCAAATATGCCCCATGTCTGCACGCGTGCGCGCGCACACACACACACACACACACACACACTGTCTGGACTCATTTAATGTTTCCTGTCAGGAGCTCTGCGTTCAGTTGCTGCGCCACATGTGAGGTCACCCCTTAAAGTAAACAGGGCTGCTGGGTTGTTGAGGTCGGCCCGCAGCCGTCCTGAAATAAACATCATTGTTTATTTTATTGTCTTTACGAACCAGTGGCGTTTGCTCTGTGTCGATTCCGTTTGAATTGCTGGTTTTTAGGTCGTGAGATGCAGTGATTTTTGGGAGGCGCCGTGCAGCTCGCAGCCTTTTAGAGACGTTTGCCAGATGCAGGAGAGCGGCGGCTGTGTGTGAAAGCAGACAGTGATTGTTGCTTTTTGACGGGAAGGCACAGCCAAGAGAAGCCAGAGAGCCTTTAAAAACTTGTTAAACAGCTCTTGGATCTTCATTTGTCATCCAGCTGAAGACTCTGGCACCATAAATTACCCCCGCCTAAAACAACAATCCCTCCATAGGATCCAGCAAACGGAATATTTAGCCCTCTGTTTGCAACCTCTTGAGGAAAAAAAAAAAACGTTTCGCTTCCGGCTAAAACTGCCGCTTAGTTTGAGCCTCCACATGGGGGCCGATAACTGAGTTGGTCTCAGGGGGTGGAGACGGTCGCTGTGCACATTCTGTGGAAAAATGGAGCAAATGACAGAAGTAAAGGATGCCGACACCTGAAGGACGATCCAAACATTGCTAGTTTAGTGTGTTTTCTCATTGATCGGCGAAGAATGCTGACAAACAAACGTTGCTGCACGAAGCTTTTTGTCTCTGCGCCCGTCTGATGCACTTGCCTTGAAAGCTCGGCTCAGACGACGACGTCAGCATAATGGAAGTGCAGTTTAATGGTGAAATCTAACTAAATATCTACAAGGCCAGCAAGGCGACGTGAAGTCAGGCTTTAAAAAGGCCAGTCGGTCGACAGGAAGCAGACTGGCAGCAGCAGCAGCAGCAGCAGCAGTCGCCCTGCTCTGGTTTTCATGGCGCCATCTTGAGGTTTCAGTGGTTTGAGTCAGCTGCCGCCTCCTTTCTGGCACGTCTGCGGACGAGTCATCATTGTGGAGTTTTTTTCAGCTGGCTGGTCTGACTTTTGGTCTGCCTGAAAATAGCAGAGTGGTGCAACAGGGCCTGGACCAGTGAGTGTTTCTGTTGGTGTATGGAGCCTTTGTGAAGAAGGCGGCTCTTTTAATTCCAGAAGGTCTAATAGTGCACGTTTGCAATCTTTCTGCTGCTTTTGTTTCTTTTAAAGCGTAATGGATTTGATGTGTCTGATATATTATCACAGGAACCAGTCCTATGTATTTCTCTGGATACATGGTATTGTTTTTATCTGCTCCTCCTGTGTTTCATTGTAAATCACTTTGCATTTCGTGTATGAAAGGTGCTACATAAGTAAAAATTGACTTGCTTACTTTGTTCACAGAAAGTTGATTTTAGAAAATTGATGCAGATGCTGACTTCAGAGTTGAAACGGCTCCAAAAAGTTGTTAAAACCTCAGTTTAACTGTCCATCCATCCCCTTTCTTTTTTTTTTTTTGTAAATAGAAAAGCAGCCAATCGAAACAGCTCATTTAACAAAACCAGCGATCGCTACAAATAAACTGGTAAAAATGATGCTAAAATAAACTTAACGACTGACTGACGGCCGCCCTTGGGTTCCTGCTTTAAGGGTCAACGCTAATCTGAGCGTCGCTGCTTTAGTCCCAGCCTGCCCCTCCCCACCCCTGGTCTGAACAGGTGGGCCTCACCGGCCTCACAGCGGTGGTCCGTCGGCTCCCGGCCAACGATGCACAGAGGCTCGCAGGGCCTCGCCGGCAATCAGGTGCGAGCTGTATGTTGTCCAGTACGACAGCGAGGCTCCCTGAAGGAGCGGCGGAGGGAGTCGGAGTCGACTTACCCAGTGATCCCGGCGGTTTTATCCCCTCCTGTGATCCGACGCCTCCAACCCTTCAGCGTCAGCGTCTCCGAGAGCAAAAAACACACACACACACACACACTCACGCCTTCTTCATGTTAGCGAGAGAGGGAAAAGAGCAGAAACACACACACAATCAAGGTTGGAGTGTTTGGAGTGCAGAGGAGAGGAGGGCTTGAAGCTGAATGATTTCTTTCTTTGCCGAGGAAAAGAGGGGCCGGCCAAAAGGAAGGGGGGTGTTGGGGTGGGGTGGGGGGGCTGTGATCTACTTCACATATGCAGCAGCGGCTTCCTCGGTGTGGGCGGAATTGCCCTTTAACTGCCTCGTATATGTCGTCTGTTTTCTTCCAGAAGGTATTTTGAGATCTTTAAAGACACCAACTTTGAGTTTTTAGTAGTGGAGGAGTGTTCGACACCCTCTGCGGCCACTTTATTAGGTACAGAGTACAAGTCCCCGGTACCTAGTAAAGTGGCCAGTGAGTGTACACTGTATGACCATGGTAGCCACACTGCTCGACGGTTCAGCCATCTGAGACGGACGACTGACTGCAGCCGGTGGTGGTTTGATCTGCCGTGGCCGTCCAGCCGGTCTGACCTCTGACCCCTGACATCCACGAGGCCTGTTCCTCCGCGCCCTCCATCTTGCCGCTCGCTGGATCGTTTTTAACCATCAGCCGCTGCCTTCGTCGCCCGATGAGAACAGCGGCAACGGCAGTAGTGACAGCTGAAGTCGTCGCCGCCGCTCCAAAGCGCAAAATGTTTTGTCCTTGTCAAAGTGGGTTCTCGCGGGACGAGATTTTCTATGAGAATTACTTTTCTCCCCCTTTCGGCGAGGCCCATCAGGGGCGTCTGGCCAGCTTCAGAGTTTAAAGCTTCTGCGTCTGCATAACGTGACCGAGTGCACTGGAGTGAGTAACAGCGGCGAGGACCATTGACCAGCAGCAGGAAACGCCGGTGCACTGGACCCCCACTGTGAAAACAAACCGCCGTATTTCAACAGCAGGCGCAGACGCAAGTGCGTCCTCCCAACACACGGCGGTGTCAGGACGATGTTATCTTAATGACGCTTCAGGCTGGCGGCTTCGCTGACGAGGAGGCGAGGGAGGGGGGGAGGGAGCAGGGGGATAATCTGGGAGCTACCCATCCATGACAATCGCTGATAGCGAGCCGAAAACCGGATCAGACCGCTGGAAAGATTCACGATAGTCGGTTCCCTGTGAAAGCTGCGGTTTTGAAAAATAAATTCAGACTTGGACTTTTTTTTTTGTTTTTGTTAAAGGTCCAGTGTGTGAAATGTTTAGGGAAGCCCGTCTGGCAGCGTGTTTTTTTTTATTTAGACCACTGACAGGGGGGCTTAACTAGGAGCAAGACCTTTATTGCTCTATGTATATTCTTATGTATATAGATGAGAATCATTCTAAGGGCAGGATAACTGAATTACTTTTATTGCACTGCGAGTCATCAATCTCATTAACTAGAATTAGAATGCCTTTATTAATCCCAGATTAGGGAAATCTGAATAAATGCAGCAACAAACAGTGCAAAAAGCAGAAAAAATATATCAATGAATTCAAAAGAAATGAAGACATAGAATAAAAAGTATGTATATATTTCGTAAGAAAGGAAAAACAAGATATTAATGTATTTATGGGCAACATGTTGAGCTTTAAAAATCCTACATCAAGCCCGATTTTGCACACTGGACCTTTAAGATGTTGTAGGACAGTTGGGCTCCTCGGAGACGGAGGTTTGGGATAATAAGTGACGAAGAGTCCAGGAGTGCTTTTGTGTCTCGGTGAAAACTGGACCTGATGCAGCTGGACCAGAACCAGCGTCTGCTGCCACAGCTGCTTATCGGCCGAGTGTGAAGAGAGCAGCTGAGGTCCGAGCTCTCGGCTGATTCCACAACGAGACACTCAGCGCTGCTGCTGCTGCTGCTGCTGCTGCTGCTGCTGCAGGAGTCGGACAGTCGACCGCGTATCTTCCAGGAGCAGGCGGTGTTCAGAGAACCTGTCAGACAACCTGCCTCACACGTTTGCACGTGTGCGCCTGCCTCGTCCCGGCAGGCTGTGCGTAGAGCGATACGGGAGTCGTGTCCTCTTTTTTTTTTTCTTTTTTTTTTTTGTGGTTCTGGCCGTAATTGCAGTCACGTGAGCGACCGTCAGCTTGCCGAGTCTGCTAGAATGTCACTCAGGCTGCTGGACCATCAGCAATCTGCGTTGGATCGTTGCTTCACGAACCAAAAATATATGACTAGACAGTTTGCAAAAAGGAAATCTGACATACATTATTTATATTATTCTGGATTGAAGTAACACATTTTTCAAAGACATGTAAAGATTCAAGGGCTGAATTTCCCAATAAGTAAACACTGTTTCCCTGATCGCTATGCATTCAGTGTAATACTTTATTCCCATTTGTGTTCCCTTAGTGCTTCTAAATTCATTTCACCTCTCCACCATTAACATAAAACCGTGCACCAAACGGATTCACGCTGCCCAGTGTTCAGAATCAGCCTTGCAGATTTGACCGTCAAACATATCCACGGCCGTGCAGCACGCCGGAAGTGTGTCGGCGCCGATAAAACTCTGCTAATCCTCTGCGGGAGCGCCGACACGATCCGAGCTGCCGCCGCCGCATTCGGTGCCCCAGAAGCGGCTCCGGCACGCCTCTTTAGCCACTGGGGTGGGGGGGGGCGGGGGCGCTGGGATTCGGAGACGGAGGAAGCGACTTTGCGATAATGTTGGCTTTTTAAATCCGCGGCCGCCGCTAACAAAGCTATCAGGGAGAAATGTTGTAATGGGTGATTTAAGGGCCTCGGCCCCCCGCTGGAGGTTCTCTCGCAGTTTTGGACAAATCAGCAATAAAGGCTCGAGGTTGAGCCGACAACCTCTTCACGTGCGTGTTTTGCACGTGATGACAAGCAGCTGGAGTGAGACACGCCACTGTTTCTCCTTCCTTCGGCGCCAAAGGAAAAAATCGCAAAATTTGACTCGCTTAGCGAATTTTATACACATATTGGCCTCGCGCTGCGTGTGCGTTTTTTTCATCGTTTCATTGCACCAGTTCGCCTCTTGCCCGGTGTGCAAGGACCTTTAGACCTGCACGTAAAGGCCTTTTCATCACTTTATACAGGCTGAAGGACCCGCCCCTTCTTTCACCTGTCAGTCTCACCTTGATACATGCACACGTATCTCAGTAAACGTTCCAAATTGAGCCTTTTTCATATTTACATAAACAGCCTTAAGATTACATTTCACCCGATGCACTCCGGGGAAAAATGAGTTTGTACTTTGGTTTTAAAAAAAAAAAAAAAAAGTTGTCCCCGGACAATGCTGACGCCGAGCAATGAGCTGTGATTGGCCAAAAATTTATACGAGCCGTCACACAGACACTGAAAGTGCTCCGAGCAGCAAAACGGAACACTTGACCACACTCGGCTGGAGGTGCACGTCGCTAATGGCGTCTGAGCACCTCAAACACCAGCGTGCGGACACTTTCTTTTTCCCCCCCTCCTCAATGAAAGTCGATACTTAACCTCTCAGCACTTGAGAGAAGAACGCAGGATTAGATGGAGAAAAAAGTCGGAGAGCGAGAAATGTTGGCCAAAAAAATAGATTTTTTTTTTTTTCCCCCAAGGGGATTTTGTTTTGTAAACATCCAGCAGTGTCACTCACAATATGAAGCTCCTCCCTCTGTCACTGCTTTGAAACTTTTTCAAAATAAAAGCAACAAAAGAGCCCCAGACTTCACTTATAGGTGTAAATTTATGCCCATCAACGCAAGTTTTTGAACAGAGAAATGTCGACCTGCCTTTATAATCCCAGCAGCAGGACATTAGCTTTTGAATGAGGATTTATTCTGAGTGACTGACACTGAATTGGACCAGTGACGGGTCCAGTTGTTGCGTTTGCTCACGATAAATACAATCCCGTGTCCCTGGAGGGATGAATAATAAAGGTGAAGGTAAATGGCGGCGCTGGCTGCCGGGCTGGGATGTAATCAGCTGCTCCGGAGAGGAGAGAAGACATTAAGAGCGAACGGACGTCAGCGTGACTGAAAATCAGCCGTAAATTTGACGAGAGGCTGAAATTAAAACAGTGAAGACGACAAGGTGCCTCTATTAAAATAGAATCTGTTGCCAGATGTGTCAGGCTCAGACATATATCTCATATATATGATTTTTTTTTGAATTATTATTTCACGCCGACGCAACATGAAATCGCTGACGACCTTCTTTCTCTCTCTCTCTCTCTCTCTCTCTCTCTCTCTCTCTCTCTCTCTCTCTCTCTCTCTCTCTCTCTCGGTGATTTAACTCCAATACCATTAAAAGCTTGGACGTCCTCCACGCCGCGCCGCTCGCCCGGTCATTAAATTCAGCGACTCCTCGGGCAGGAACAACTCCTGCTCTTCTTCTTCCAACGATTTACGTGGCGAGAGGAGACGCTTTCTTTCCAGTTTCCTTGTTTCTCACAGCAGGCGTCGCCCGGCCGCCCTTTTTCTATGAGCACACTTTCACATCCGAGGGCAAAAAAAAAAAAGAGAGATTTTGGCTCTTCTTCTGGCGAGGTCAAAGTCATGCATGTCCTGCATTAGCCAGCGCAGAATCTGAAGGAGCGGCATAAGTTTGTTTGCCCTTCCCTTCTAAAAAAATAAAAAAATAAAATAAATTCAGCTCTTAAAATTTCCTCTGAATCCCCCCCCCCCCCCCCCCGCCCCCAACACACTCACACCTATTTTGGGATCTCATCGTCCTTCCTTCCTTCCTTCCTCCGTCTCAAACAGCCGTAACGCGGGGAACGTTTTTAAGGCGCTTACAGTCCTTAGGCAACAATTTTTCCCAAAATAGCGAGTGCGGAACTCGTCGCCCGTTCCGCCGCACAGCCCCTCGCCGAGGCGGTTTGATTAAGTTTTGAAACACGCGTGGACGTCTCGTGAGCGTTTGATCTTTTTCCCCCCGCAACGTGGATCCGAGGTTTTGTTCCACGAGGGGAGCTAAACTCCCACAGGTCGCGTGCTTCCATGCTGGTTAGCAACCGTCTTTTCTTCCGTCCTTGGAAGTGACTTGCGTTACTTTGCTCAAGCTAAAACTGGCTAACGTTGATTGACACAAGCTTTTTGCCTATCTTTAGAAAAAAAAACCCACTTATTTCCACCTGAAAAAGATCGTTTCATTTCAGAAAATGTTTAAAAATAGATATCAATCACTTCCTCCAAATAAGAGACAGAATAAGTCTTTATCCTTTTTGTTCCTTTTAATTATGACCATCATTCTAACCCATAAATGATTTTTTTTTTTTTAAGTATTTCATAAATGTAGCCCGGGGAAGAAGGGAAGGGACTAAACAAATGAGTTCATTTTAGAAAGAAAATGGTGCAGTAAGGTGTGAAAAAACATGATAAAACCGAGTTAGAGTAGTTGTAAACTAAAGAAAACCAAGTGGTTAACGAGCTGCTGTGTAAAAGAAAAAAAAATTGGAAAGTTTAACGTCAAAATAAAGAAACATTATTGAAGAGAAGCTGGAGTGATCCTAACAGAAAATCAAACTGTGTTCCCAGCAGCCAGAGAGCCGAGCGAGGCCGGAGACCTCGGATGGCTTCCTCCGCCTGCACGCGGGGGACTTTCAATCGATAGCGGGGTGGCAGCAGCAGGAAGACAGCGGGGGCGGGGCCCAGGGTCGAGGTCACAGATAACGGGGTCTGCCGTGCGGCTGTGGTGAACGCCGGAACCCTCCGAGGTCGCGGCCTTTGTGTCGTCCGTTTTAGGTGCAGCCCAGAGATTCAATTTTCAGGTCTCGGCTGCTAATAACAGCGACAGCACAGTGTGTGTGTGTGTGTGTGTGTGTGTGTGTGTGTGTGTGTGTGTGTGTGTGTGTGTGTATTTAGGAGGCTTCCACTGCACAGCCGTCCTGCAAAGAGCCCGTCTCACCCTTCTTCCTCTTCTCTTTCTTCTTCTTCCCTCTTGCATCAGTCGCTTCCTCCCTCACGTCCCAACTTCAGACATGGAGGTTGTGACGACTGCCGCCGGCACGTCCGAGATGAATCGGGAATGTGAACTTGCCGGCCGCCCTGCCGGGTTATTACGTAATTGAGGCAGCGGCAGCGGACACTTAGAAGCGTCAGAGGACGAGACTAAATATCAAAACTCACATTAACTTTTCCTTTTACGCAGGAGTCAAGGTGGGGTTTTTTTTTTTTCTTCCTGTTTTTCAAATATAAGCTCGGCTGCCTGTCGTTGACATTCACATCACAGCCGACTCGCCGAATGACTCGCCGTAGCCTCAGAGGGCCTCGTCTGTCCTTCACCCCCCCCCCCCACCCCCCCCGACCTTAATAAAGGGATTTTCACCCTTTTCTATTGAAAAAGCGAGCGGGGGCGGCTACTGCGCTGGCGGGAAAGGCAACAGCCGAGCGGCAAATTGAATTTCACGACATTACGCCTGCATCGGGGGGGCGAGGGGGGGGGGAGGAAAGAAAAAGGAGGCGTAAGGCAGGTGCGCTGACCAGGAAGTAACGCCGCCGCACTCCATTTAGCAGAGCTCAGTGGAACCAATCGGGCGGCTGCAAACTGCGGAACTACATCTAGAGCTGTTAGCGTCAGAGCTTTTCTTCCATTTCCTGCTAATTTGGCTCCTCGCTGCTGATTCCCTCAGTGTTTGTTCGCCCGCCTGGCGCCCGTCACCTCCGCCTGCAGCTCCGCTCACAGCGCTCGCACCATCGTTAGAAACGCCACGTTTCATGAGATGCAACGGCGTCCGATCAAAGTGTTTTTCGTCCCTTTGCGTCATTTCCACGAAACGCCCGCTCTCTCTCTCTCTCTCTCTCTCTCTCAAGGTGAAACGCCCCCCAACACCCCAACCCCCTGAGTTTGGAACGTGGAGCAAATTAGCATATATATTGCCGGATGAAGCCCCTCCCCCTTCGCCCTATTGCTTCGCCAGCGACAACAGGCATCCTGGCACAGCTGCTCTTTAAGTATGGAAAGAGTCGCTTTGTGCATCCGGTTCCCTGGTGCAACGTAGATCCTGAGTGCAGTTGAGCGGACGGACGGGTGGTGGTGTGTTGGCCACGCCCCCCCCCCAAGATGCCACGCCTCCAACAGCTCCCTTTTAGACAGCAACTCGCAGTAAGGATGATTTAGGTTCCCTGTCGTGGAGGTGAAGGTGACCGTGTGTGTGTGTGTGTGTGTGTGTGTGTGTGTGTGTGTGTGTGTGTGTGTGTGTGTGTGTGTGTGTGTGTGTGTGTGTGTGTGTGTGTGTGTGTGCCAAAAGCCGAGACCCCCGTCTCTGCACTCGAGGCCTGGACAGAAGCGAACGCGGCGATCAGAGCGTAGCGCCGAACCTTCTTCGTCGGTTGCTCGGTTCTGGGTCAAGGGCTCCGTGCGGAACACTGCTGTCCTGCTCCTCTCACGTTACGGCGCCGGGTTACACAGCGAGCTGGAGCTGACGAGGCTTCTAGTCAGGGGTCAAACCGGCTGGGCCGTCGCGCCGTATCGAATTCCATGTCGACTGCAAAGAAGCGTTTTTGTAGACGATGGACGTGCAAATATTTGCTCGTTAGTCTCCGTTGGCGACGTATTTCCAGTTTCACTGGAAGAAGCCCCTTCAAATCTCTCAGGACGGCTGAGAGACGAGGTTCAGGATAAGGAAGTGAGTTTAGCTCCGCCTTCCTCCAGCCCGAAATTGTCCCACCGCTGCCACGATACAAATCAGTCTGACGACAGAGTGGAGAAGGACTTCCTGCAAACTTTCCCTGCAAACTTTGTTTTAAAGTTGGGAGAGTTTTTTTTTCCCGCCCCGACTCTCTGAAGGTCTGCGCTTCTGGCACCTCACACCGCTCGGCATCTCGGCCGCTGCGCTAATTGAAACTGAGAGAAGGAGCGAGGAGGAGTCCCCGAGAGGAAGAAGCCAATTAAGGAGCCCTAAAATGATTTATTGTCTGCTGCAAAAATGCATTTTATGCCTCCCACCAGACACCACTGCCTCAGTTTTGAAAAGCGGATTTAAATATTTGCACTCTCAGTCTCAGCCGTTGGCGCGTTGAGGTGCTAGCCGCGCCTCCGTCGATACTGCGGCAGATCTTTAAAGAATTATGGGCGCGTTAAAATAAGCGAGCGCAGCCTCCGGACCTGTTGGCCCAGCGCTCCCGCGGCTCCATGTTCACGCCGACGCCGCTGCGCTCGGTGTCAAACTCCAGAATTTCAGAAACACGCGCAGGCCGCCCGGAGGCTGTTTTTTTTTTTTTTTTTTTTTTTTTTTTTAAAGAATTTGCTTCGCTGAGCGATTTGTGATGCAATGGAGATCGCAACGATCCTACAACTCTCATCCCCCAACAGATTAATCACGCTCAATCCCGAGCCTCGGCGGCCCGGCGGCGAGACAAATGGACCTATTAGGAGCTAATTCTGACTAGATTAGCTTGACGGAGAGCAGCGACGGGGTGAAGGATGCCTGCTCTGACCAGGAGGAGGAGCCGGCGAAGGCTTGACGAGCAATGTTTTTCGCCCCCCGAGGTCTCGCTGTTGGGTGCTTGGTGTTTTTTTTTTTTTTTTTTTAAATCCCGCCTCCAGCGTTTGATCATCAGCCGCGATGCCCCTCGACACGCAGCCCCAGACGGAGGAATTAATCTCAAGTGACGGCGCTATTCTCTGTTTCTCTTCTGATTGTGCCGTCAAACAGCAAACTGAATAGCTGAGCTCGTGGAGCCGCACGCTTCTTTGTAGTGGGAAGCCGGAGGGCAGGCTCTCAGACCCCAGTGTCAGTTGTGAACTGGTGGTGAACTTTTACGCTCTGCACGGTTCTCTGCAGCCTTGATTGTTTCATTGGGTTTTCTCGTCCCGACTCCTGCGGCGTCTTAATCTGGCGACAGAAACTGAAATGCTGCACAGCTACTTTGCTCGATAAGCTAATGCTATGTGCTAAACATCTTTGGCATGTAGCGCCGATGTTAAAATTTGTGTAAAATAAAAATGAATAACAAATTGCGAGGAAAGATTTGCCCCGAGGAATCAGTCTGGGATAAAGTTGTGTCTTGACTGGGGAAACGAGCCACAGCGAGCCAGTAAATGCAAACAAACCAAAAAACAACATCCCATATGCAAGACTTCATCACATCGTTGGAAATTCCTGTTGAAAATTTGGACATCAAAACATTAATATGGCTTCAGAGAAAGTCAAAGCCCATTCACACACACATAGTTGACCTTTCACGGCTACAAAGGTTTGTTCAGGGTTTCATTATGGCTGTAAGCGGTTCATCATTAGGGGGCTGGGGTGACACATTTCACATGAGAAATAAGTGTTTTTAGAAGAAACCGCCGCCGCCGCTGCTGCTGCTGCTGCAGGTGTGCAGCTGTGCACGCTGAAGTGGCGCTCCTGGGCCAAACTCATTATCTTGAAAGCGAGCGTGGCAAAGAGCGCGGCCAGGTGGTGCGGGTGAGCTCGCAGCTCTCCAGCGCCCCAGTAGCGGAGACAGAGGGGGGGGGGGGGGGCAGGGGGACGCCACTTTGTGTTACCTCTCTGTGGCTGAGCAGCACGTTGGCCCAATCGGTCCCGCTGTCGACTCTGAAATGAGCCGCTGTTGACAGCGAGCTAATTAGCCGGAGAGCAGCCGAGGCCTCGGCGCCGTCGCCGGCCAAGTGCACGACGGTTCGAAGCCATCATTCCCCACTGCAACCGCCGAGGCCAAATCCAAAAGAGTTGTTGTTGTTGTTGTTGTTGTGGAGCCGCCGAGCCGAGCTGTCAGCCAGTATCTCTGTTCATAAGCTGGAACCCTCCCCCCCCCCCAGCAGGGGAAGGGGAGGGGCACGGCCGTCTCAGGTGATGTGAGACACATTCATCACTCAGACAAGTGGAAAGCTCACAGCCGGGGTCATTAAACATTAGCCTCCGATCAAGCTCCGCCACTGGCACCATATATGTACAGTATATGAGGAGGAGGAGGAGGAGGAGGGGAAATAAAAACTGTAATGGCGTCCAACAGCAGCAAAACCTCGTAATAATAAAAAAAGAAGAAATCTATCTTTATTGTGGCTTTTGGCTGCATGGAAAGTCACGTTTCCCCTGTTTTGTTACATTAAATCTAATCTGTTACGACTTAATGCCTCTAATGTGTGACTGTCTGTCCGTCATGTCTGGTATTTATTTTTGAGCTGCCTGTATTTCAGGCCTGTAAATAAATGTTTATACCCTCACTGTGAAAAGGGTCCAAGGTTGCAGGTTCAGCAGCAGCAGCCTGGTTCTGCTTTGAGCAACGTTTGTTTCTGCCGCCGCATATGTGCAACGTAAAACACTGAAATTAAAGTGACCGGCCTGCAATATGCATGAGGCGGCCCGGCTAATATTTTTCCAATTACGCGCAGGGCATCATGAATAAAAATGTTGACGGAAAACTAATCCTTTTTTTTTTTTCCAAACCTGTGCAATTGTTTGGAAAAAAAATATTAAAAAAAGGTCTATGAGAAGAGACGCACTGGTAATAATAAGGAAGTAATGATGTGAAAAACTGACACGCAGAAGAAGAAAGGGCAAACCGCAGTAAGAATGTTTCTAGTCACAGCCAGACAATTTAAACCTGGCCTCCAGCGGTGAGGGGGAGGAACCGGGGAGGGAGAGAGGTGGAGGGGGTGGGGGAGGGGGGGAACAGCGAGCACACTTTCTCATTAGCATGGTGTCTTTTCCTCGGTCAGTGCAAACGCAAATAGCGGCACCGCGGAGCAGCGGCGGGGGAGGGAAGACAAATCCATCAGCGGCTAAAAGTGAAATTTGTTTCTTCCGCGTCTCGCTTTGTGTCCGTCACCGTTCAATATTCCAGACCATAAATTAAAGTTCGCAATCTCGGCACCAGAATTTTGTTTTTGTTTTTCAGACTGAAAAAAAAAAAAAAAAGGAAGAAGAAATTTTTGTTTGTGTTGAAGGACAAACACAGAGTTTATATATTTATTTATTTATCTGCTAAACAAGCTCAGCACCTGAGCAAAGCTCTGCAACATTTTTCAGTTTTAGACTTTTGTGTGTGTCTCAGCCTTCAGTTGTTGACCTCAGTCACACTTTCCATTCCAAAATGCCATTGGATCAGCCTTCCGAAAAAAAAACAGAAAAAAAACCCACCTTGATTGAAAGCAATGTATTTTCCGCTTTGTTTGCAGCCTCCTGCTAAAGCCGACGCTTCGCTTCAAGGTGTCTCGGTAAAAGTGGTAGAAGCGCCTGCGGCCGTCGTCACTACCCTGAAAAAAGTACGCCTGCCCTTTGTGACATCACAGAAATGTATGCTTCATCAAAAAAATGATGCCTTTGAACTAGCACAGTGGTGTTTTGCCATGAGATAAAAAAAAAAATAACATCAGCTTCCCACCACAGACTCAGTCTTAGCTCGTGGTTGCAAATAGTTGCAATTTATGTTCAGTTCATGATTGTGACTCCATGCAATGCTGTGAATTTTCCATTCATATGGCTTCGATCAATACCGAGCAGTCTGGCCATTATCCCGCATGTTGTGTTTGTTGTTAAAGGTATGAGGAGAAAAAAAAGCTGTTATTATCAAATGGAATTCCCACATCGGGCCGAGGGACACAGTGTCAGTCCACGTACCGATCAATACCTGATTGATTCTTATCGCCTCACACGGGGGACAAAATGTGAGCAGGACATTTGCTTCTCAATAAAACCGCTGCACACCTGTTCCCACAGAGGATCATTTTTTTAAATGGACGTCTTCTCGTCGGCGTCTTTGACGATGGCTCGCCCACATCCGTTAAGGTCAGATCTGCCGACTGTGGATGTACGCTTGTAGCGTTGTTGAGGGAAATGACAGCTTCTGAATTAAATTATGCATGTGACAACAGCAAAGAACAAACTACCTGCTACATTTTATTACTTTGTTTCAACCTTGAAAGGGACATTAACACACATCTAGCAAAGACAAAGAAAACTTGGTTTTAGGTCGTTCTATATGTAGGTAACTTTCTAGGTAGCGAGCTAGCCAGAATTTTAAAAGGCTAATAAGGTTAGCAGTAGCTGGTCTCTTCATTCCAGGGTGAAATCACCCAATGACAGGCAGCCTCATGCACAACAGCGCCACCCCTGGTTCCTAAAAGTACGGCGCCCCCACTGCAACTCCGCCCTACCATTGTCACTGACCCTGGGGGGCGTGGCCAACACCAGACTCAGCCTCCTCTTGTCTCGGACATGGAACATTGAGTAGGACCTAAGTGTCCTCCAATCAGGCACTTATGTGCTCAGCGCACACTCGAGTGTTTCAGAATAGAAATGTGTCATTTGGAACACGGCGATAAAGCATCTTATCCAGTGTGGCGGAACAATCCCATGTTTTTTCTCTCCCTTTTTTTTGTTGATACTCTCTCCTCCAAGAGAGGCAGCAGTTGCACGCTGCATCATAAATCTCCCAACTTCACAGGCAGGAGAGGGCGGACGAGGCACTATCTCATGGGTGACATGTCAATTATTCCCTCCACCCCTTCCGCCCAATTTTTTTTTTTTTCATTTTTTTTTTTTTTTTTTGTACGTGGCTGCTTGCCATAAACAGCGGCAGCCGCCACCGCCGCCGGCAGCTTTATCTCTGACACTCTTCCAGTCGGAGCCACCGGGCCACATTTCTCAGCGCCGCCTCAAGACACATGATTGATGTACGGTCCAGCACTTCCTGGTCACCTGGGGGCCGTGCTTACCGCCGAATTACTGAATAATTCATCTCACCTGTTTGAATCCTTCATCGCTTTCGTGGAGGAGGTGGGGGGGGGGGGCTGTTGTTTTGGATGTATTTGTTGTTGTATTGGAACAACGGAGTGCTTAAAAACACGCCTCGAACCCGAGCGGCCGCCGGCTGAACGTTGTGCAGAAAATGTTTTTGCTGCCGTTTGCACTTTGGCTGCAGGTACGCGGAAGATTAGCTTCGCTGTCATTTTACTGTGTGTGCTGACTGGAGGGAGACTTTGCCAAGCGGGATATTTAGTGGCTTCACAGCGCTGCCAAAAACTGAACTCATTGCATTTATTTGGGCACCGGCAAAAAACGAATTTCAGCTTCCCAGCTCAGGGCCATCGATGACTGTTGGTTTTTTTATTTGTCGTTTTTGTTTTACTAAGAGGACGTGAAAACAATCCAAAAACTCCTCCTCAAAAATGTGCCCCAAAAAAAAACCCAACTTCCTCCTGGCTCTGAGTTTGTTGCCGACATGTGGCCGCGGTGAATGGCTCACTGTCGGCGGAGGGGGCGATTGGGTGGACGCATAATTAATATGTTGATGAGCACATATTTTACTTTCCACCCGCCCTCCCTCCACCTCCAGGCGCCCACCGTTTTGCTGAGACAGTAATCGATGGCTCATCCGGAGGAGTCGTATATATTCGCGGGACAATCGATGAGTTTGTAACCTGATCCGCCGTCGCCGTCTGAGATGAATGTCACATGGTAGGAGGGGGGGGGAGGAGGGAGGAGGGCGGAGGGCGGGGCAACCACGCGGGATTTTTGTGACACGTGCCTTTAATCAGAGGTCTGTTCACATTGGTGAGAGTCGGGGAGGGTTGACGGGGAGACAGAAGTCATCCGTTCTGTCGCGGCTGTTGAAGAGCATCGGGTGACGTGTGATTTAGTGCGCCGCCATCACTGCCGCCTCCTTCAACCTTGGCGTGGACAGGAGACGTATGTCATCCGATTTGACGGAAGACTCGCTGAAGTCAACGCGGTCAGGTGACAAAAAAAAAATTGATGGATAGGCAGGTTGTCTACCTTTGCAGCTCGCGATTAACCTGGAAAAAGCCACGCACATCAACACTTTCTGTGAAACGTCGAGCGCATTTTAAGCAAACTTTTGAGAATTTTCCATGAAGTAATTTGGTGTGAATAAACTTTGTAAAGTGTAGTCATGCCACACAACAGTGCTACGTGGCTCCCGGAGGGAAGCAAAGGGTTCAAAATCAGCGACAGGTGAGAAGGCTTCAGTAAATTCTACTGCAGGTCGGCTGACTTTGTTCACACTGCGAACCTTTAGCGTGTTAAACATTTAGCACGTTAGCTCTGTTTGCCTGGAGGTGCCTGGAGATGCGTTCTGCAAAATTCCGCAACACCTGGTGGTGAATTTCTGCACAAGCCTGCAGCGCCTCAGCCTGAAGAATGATGTCATGACCCATCTTCACACGAGCAGCACATCACATCCCTGACGACCCGGGCGACACATCCGGCCGTCAAGGTCAGCCGTCAGCCTTGAGTCACACAAAAGCGCCCCAATCCCCCCCCCCCCCACACACACACACACACACACACTGCCCCCTGTGCCTGTAATTCTTCCTCCACCAGGGGCCATGATTCAAATGCAGGACTGCCACTCAGTCAGGAGCCTGAGGCGACCTGCAGTTTGTCGCGCCGCTCGGGTGTCAGGTTTTAAAGAGCGCAGACACGTCGGTAAATAGAGGATAAATAAGGTGGGGAAGTGGGCGGAGCTCCGGGGGCTAACAGGATAATGCGTGTGACGCGCTGCGTGGCCTTGGCGTCTCGTGCTTTTAAAAGTCAGCATCATTCTGAGAAGATTGCACATGATAAAACGGGAACTCATCAGTCAGCCTCAGATCTGTTAGCGACCCCTGTAGCCACACGTCTGTCTATCAATTTGTCTTTTCTCAGCACAGTGGAAGTAGAGAGCATTTTTAAGTGGTTCCCAAAAAAAAAAACAAAGCAGTCCATAATAGTTTTAATTACGAATACGACAAAACAAAAGTTTCATTTGTAATTAAAAGCAATGAAAGCGACTTCAGAACTGGGGCAGTAATAGCGATTCTACCGAACTTCCTCCCATCCTCTCTGACATGTGCAGCCGCTGCTCTAAATCAGAGGAGAAAGAGCCTCATTTGTTGGCGCTGACGGACGCTCAATACCAACATCCGCAGCGCCGACAGCTTGATGGACGGCTGCCGTTGATATCGGACGCACCGGCCGGATTTCTTGGACGGGTCAGAAGCCCCAGAGGGAAACGAGTTTCATCCAGAATTTTTGTCAGAAGTGGCAAGGAAAGGTCAATAATGTGGAGGCCAGTGAAATTTGGAAAGTGAAATAAATGAATTTCAAACTGAACAGATCGGTGGTAACGTTAAAACAAAAAGCGGCCAAAAATATATATATGTTGTCATTGGTCTGGTTGCTGAATCAGGAAGTAGGTGTCAAATAAATCTGAGACCATGACTCTTATTTTCATTCTATAGTGGGTTTGGAAGCTCTCTCGAGAAGGGAGGATTGGTGGGGTGTGTAGGTGAGTGGGGGGAGGAGAGGGGGTTGAGAAATAAAGTTGCCAGCGGAACGAGTTCTTGGCAGTTTGTTCCCTCTTCGTCCCCAAACTTAATTGTACGGCGGAATCAATTTGGAGCAGCTGTCTCCGTGTGGCGGCGCACTCTGTGAATAAATAAACATATTGGAAGTGACAGCAGCCCGGCGCAGCCCGGCTCTGAGCCGGCACAGCCGACACGCTCCGGTTGGAATTGCCGGAGAAAAGAGAGAAGAAAAAAAAAGACGGTAGTGGCTTCTGATTGGTTGACAGGCTGGAACTAAACTCCTTTCTTTTTCTACGTTTTTATTATTATTTATTTCTGTTTCCTTGCCCCCCGCTGCCGCCCCTCCTTCCTTGAAGATTCCTTCCAGGGTCTTTAAGTACCGGCTTAATATAATCTGATGTTCCGGTCAAATCCAGTTTGCGCCTGTTTGTCCCTCTCAGCCCCCCCCCCTCCCCGCCCACCGTCACAGGTGAAACGGGGCTCGACCTTGGCGGGTGTCACTCAGTTTAGTGTTTCTGAAGGTGATCTGTCTATCGATCTGGCCGCTACATGATGAATGTTGTAAACCTAGACACGGGTGTTGAAGGTCAGCGCCGGCTGACCGGCTGCTTACTGTTGCGTCCGTCACAACATTTCGGTTGGTGCCGGGGGGGGGGCGGGGGACGCCATCGGTCACATGACTGCTCTTTGCTGAAGTAAGAAGGGCCTGGAAACACAGGTGCAACACTTTTATTTAGAGTTTCTTCACCTTAAAACAATGTTTTCTATGATTCCCTGACCCGTAAATGTGGTGATTTCCACCTGTGCCACTTGCACAGTGCCTCCTGCTGGCCTCTAAATGCCAGAGAAGCAAAGAAAAAGAAGAGATGGTAGCCAAGCAATGGGACAGGTGCTGGGCAGGCGACTGGCATTTTATCTTACGACATCAGGCCAGCTGGGGGCGCTGTGTCAATGTCAGGGCTGTCATTCTCGCTGCAAGTCAAGGAATTATATAAATTGATGTTAAAAAAGAGTGATATTTTAAAGTTGGAAAACGACATACTGCTGCTTTCAGTATCTCTCAACAGTGAGGACGTGATGAGGAAGAACTGACCTGTTGAAATGACAGTCATCAGCAGGACGACCGACTGTTATTCATACTTGGGAGTTTTTGCTGGTTGGTGGCTGCATCGTTCCCCAAGCAACACGTGTCACATGCTACCTCCGCACTTAGAAAAATATCCCAGTGTGAATTAAATTGCCTCAATGGAAATTAAATTTGTTTTCACGGGCTAATGCGGGTTAAATGTTCCTGTACATGAAAAAATAAATAAATAAAAAAATGATGCTGGGAAGCTGAAGCGGCTCCTGCTGAGCGGTAAATGATCGCTGAGTGCTCCCTCTCGAAATTCGCCGCCTCCGCAATAAAACGCCGATTAATTTGATTAAGCCGCCGGTACATTCGCCATGCAGCAACGTTTCCCAGCGGCAGTCAGTCTTAATATTGGTGAGCTTTTATTTTATTTCTCCGTCCAATAACAGAGGTTTGTTTTAGCGGGTTCGGTGGTGGGTAAGAATGTGGGGAGGGAAAGAAAACATCCGTAAACTCTGACGTATATTGTACAAAGTTGCGCTCTTCCTCATTGCCAGTCGAAGAATAATACAATTGCTACTAATCTGGGTTTACATCTTTTTTTGACAAAAAGGCACCGCGACCCTGTTGTCAGTCAAAGCTAATTATCAGTTTCATCCTGCTGAGAGACTCTTTTCTTGCTGTTGGCGTCGTTTTGAATGAAAGCCCCCTCAGGGAGGCGTCGGGCGTCACAAGTGTTTCCGGGAGCCGATGGTATCGGAAGCCGCCAATGGAAAGAGATTCCACTTGTGTTTATTGCCCAGCTGAGCCCTCTGTCGTTCCCCGGCAGATTTCACCGAGGGCCAAACCGATTGGCCGCGGGCTGAAATTCACCTTTTATTATTCTCACTTTGTGGCTTCTTTTTTTTTTCCTCTGGAGCCGAGGGAGTGGCGGAGTGGAACGGGGGTCAGTGTCGCCCGCTCTGCTGCAGCTTTTGATTGTGTTGCTCCTTTGCTTGGTCTCTCTGTCTCTTCTTCTTCTTCTTTTTTTTTTTTTCAAACTCGCAGCCTTTTCCAATCTCAAAAACTTTTAGTTTTTTGTGCGACTGGAAACTAAGAATGATGTCACCTGTAGTTTGAAAAGTGCTTCCTCACCCGCCTTCATATTTTGATTTTAAGGGACACAAATGCACCTTGAATGTTTATTTTTAAATTCTATTTATATGTTTCGTGTTAAAAAAAGATAAAGCAAACAAAATCTTTGCTACCTGATTGGCTGCACAAGAAGTTTGCTAATTCTTTAACTTATAGAAAATGTGTGCTAAAGCACGCAGTCCTGGGACCCCAGGGAGGTCCAACAAAGTCAAGTTTCAGCTTGGTAACAGCCAGGTTTTTTTGTCGGTGGCTGCAAACAGAGGGTTAAGTATGCCGATGTCCGCGGATTCCTTGAGTCGAAAAATAAATCTGAAAAACTGCTCCAGTGATTCCCGTACGGTGCACATAAACAAGGGCCGAATGCGGAAATGGCAAAACCATAAAGGGGAAGTTTTAGTTTCCGTCCGCCGACGGTGTTCCAACGGCCTCGGCTCGCACTTTAGCACGTCCACATTTTTACGAGCGCTCGTCAAAGAGCGGCGGAGCCGACGCAGCGACAGCTCGTACGTCAGCGTTTGCAAAGGTTTGACGGCCGGCAGACGACCGGAGGAGCGATAACAACTGGCCTTTTACCGCCAAATGACTCAGCGCGTCTGCACAGCGCCGTCCGCCGCTCGCATCGGATGAAGCGGGAGGCGAAGCTCGCAGACGCAGCATTTTGCCGATGTCAAAAGTCTTTTTGGGAGGAAGGCGGGTCCAATCTACGGGACCGGAGTGACTTTGCAGTGAAGATTCTTCTGCCAAGTCGTCTTCTGAACTTCCGTAGGCAAAGCAGCACTATGAATGATTTATATTTATATCGCACATGTTCCCCGTTGGTCACTCAACATTTTTCCAACTGGTGACGGTGGCGTCACCTCCTTGTTTGCCCAGCAGGGGGCTGGATGTGCACTGAGATGGTTTGTTCCAGTTTGCAACTAGAACAGAACTACATATTTTAATGATGTCATTGTTTAGCTATTTGCACATTTATCCTTGTCAGATGGTATATATATATATATATATATATATTGTTTGTTTGTTTGTTTGTTCATTTTTTGTGGATATTTGTGTGTTTAAGGAAGTTGTGGCGAGCCTGTTTGTGGGCGTGACTAATGTCTCGTGGATGTCGAGGAGTTTAAGTGTCGAGCCAAATAATCAGTGGTTTCCCTTGATGGTGATTATGCTCCTTGTATCATCAGTCACACAGCTCGATGGGCGAACACACAAAGACTGATTGAAGGAGGAGCCGCTTCCTCTGGGATCTCATTATCAATTATTGTCTGTCAGGGGCCAAACTAGTGTTGTCGTCAAGACGGCACCAACCCAGACCAAGACATTATCAAGACCCGAGAGTATCGAGATCGAGACCAGACCAAGAACAAGACCAAGACTTTATATATCAAAGAAAAATAACCCAAAAAAATGACCAATATCTTTTTTAAATTCAAGTTTGCTTCTAAGTCGAACAGCAACATCTCTTTTCAGCGAGATTCTTTTCTGTTATTATCGTGTCATTGCAGTGTTGGCTGAGTTCTGACTGGTCTTGATCAAAAAATCCCCAGTCCGCCCAGTCCGAGTCCGAGACGAGACTGAGTGAAAATGCCTCAGAGTCCGAGAGGAGACAGAGACTCTTGAAAAGGAGACCAAGACCAAACTCCAGCACTCCAACACTGGGCCAAACTTCCTTCCTTTTCTTTTTTGCCGGTGCATCGAGCGTAGCAGCCGAGCTTCACGGCAGGCGGCAATTCTGTTAATTTGTCCTGCTAAAGGAATACAAAGATTTTTTTTTCTTAACCACCACCACCACCACCACCACCACCTGCTCCTTTGTTGCGCCAGGCGCCAAATTAAGGCCCCTGAAGATAAAAGCTGAGGTCCTGTCAGCCGCCGCGGCGGGAGGTTAAGAAGGTTAAAGCTGCGGGCGGCGACGCTCGCCGTGATTGATGTGGACGACGGATGCGAAGCGACTGATTAGCTCGAGCCGCTCGGTGGTAACCGGTCCGGCGGCGAGCGCCGCTGCTTGCGATTCAGGTAACGATCGGCGGGTCGTCGAGTGGGGCCAAGTGTCGTCGGGTAGGAAAACGGACTTTTGACTTTGGAGGTGGCCAGTGGGAGTGAAAGACCGAGCGGTGGCGGCGGCGGCGGCCGTGGGTTTTTGCCATTCTGGTCTGCAGCCAGGCTAATGACGGAGCCAGCTGTTCATTTCAAAAAGGCCGCTGAGTTGTTTCGAAGTTGCGGCTGTACCGGTAATTACCATCTGCCGACGATCTTAGCAGCATGTTGATTTTGAGTGTTTTTTTTTTTTTTCTGGAAAAATCCATATGGTCTCGCCATATGAAACACGCTGGTCGAACTTCCTCTCTGACTCAACAGTTGTAGCTGGAGGATTGTTTTGTTTTTTTTTTTAACAAGGACGTTCCATTAAAACATGAATGCCGCCCTAAATTAAAAAAAAAGGGGCCGCTGGAAGTCATCCAGAGTTTGACGGCCCAGCGATCTTGTGTTAAATGCGGCAATAAAACAGAGTTGATTCAGTTTGAAGCTACGCGGTGAGTTATTTGGCCCGTGTCGCCCGACAACACATTGTTGTTGCCAACTTGCATTGCCTCTGCCGTCGCCGAACACTTCGCAGTGCGTCAGGCGGCCAATTTATATGCAAATACACACTCGGTCAGGCGTGGAGCGCAAGGTTATCCTTTTAGAGTAGATGCGATGAGTAAGTACGATTGCCTCAGTTGAAGTTACCACGCATAATAAATGCACTGAAGATAAATCGGCGAGCCGGTGCGTAACTCTGTAACCTGTTGGTTAGTGTAAACTGGAGGTTTAGGGAGAAAAGCCACTGGAAATGAAACAGATGCAATGTGCTGTCTGGCCATTAGGTGTCACTAATTTTACGCACTGCGCCTCGAGTTCCCTAAAAGTCCAGTGTGTAATATTTGGCTTGATTTATGATTTGTATGTTGGTAAAAAAAAAAAAAAAAAAAAAAACTTAATCTACTGCTCATGAATACATTGATAAAAATTTATAATCGCAGTGCAATAAAAGTAAAACGGAGGCTGCAATCTAAAATCGAACCACTTGACGTTGCTGTTCATAATCTCCAAATATTGCACACTTAGCCTTTAAACCACCACAATCACATAGTCTGTGCTTCTGACCGCTTTCCATGTTTGCCTTGCGCTGCATTAATAATTATTTGCAATGTCATGCAAAAGTTTCATTATTTTAAGTTGCTTCAGTGACTTTGCAACTACGGCCCCTCGCCAGTAGGGGTGCTGCACCCGTCTCGTCGTGGCATTTCTTGAAACTTCTTCCAAGACTAAAATTCCACAGAAAATGTCAAGCGAAGTGCAGCTCTTCAAGAATAATTTAGTCCGTTCTCCTGATCCGGGATAAAAGCATCTCGACAGTCGCGTCACGACAGCGAAGACGCTGAGGGACGCGACTGTCGGTTGGCAGTCGGCTGAACACGACGGGTCGCCGACGTACGCAACGCCGTGCAGTTATTTTCTCCTCCAGTGGCGGTCGCGTAACACGGGCCTGTGTTTGAGCTGTTTGCTGCCAGACCCTCTAATTGCTGTTTGATGGGCTTCAGCTTTGATCAGCAGCGCGCGCGCGCACACACACACACACACACACACACACACACACACACACACACACACACACACACACACACACACACACACAGCGCAGCGGCTCCATCAGCCGATTTAATCATAAAAAAAACCTCATCTGCGGTTTCATCTTTTTTGACCGAATCTTTTTGTAGATGTCGAGGAGGGAAAAAATTGAATAAAAAAGTTCAAATCCACCTAATTGTACCGTGACAGTATGGTTGATTGGGAAAAACATATGACGTATTGTTTCTTCAAGAGAAATTATTTGTTTATTAATATTAAGTCCTAAAGTGATGCAGCGTCTGTTAGTGGCTGATAAATACGTTTACAGGCCGACTAACAATGTGAAAAAAGTCAACCTCCTCTATTGATGGTTTTTGTGCTGTTAGTCCACTTTTAATTTACAAAAAAAACAATTCTGCGAAATATTTGCATGACTTTCACATTTATCCACCCCCCCCCCTCCCCCCCCCAAAAAAAACACTTTTTAATGACTAAATTACACAACAAATTCAATTCAGTTTTGTTTCATCTACATTTTCTTTGTGGTCTTGCTTTAAAATAATTAGAAGGGTCAAGTTCTGCAGTATGATGAAAATATGAGGTAACGGCTGAAATCTTTTTTGCATTGAGCCCGTACGAAAGTATGAAGACATAATTAAAAATTGAACAATCTAACGCTCTCCTTCCCACTTCCCCCTTTCCAAGCCCGATCATCCTCTTCTCAAACAAAACACCTGCCAACTTCATCACCCTTTGACCAAAAGCAATTTGTTGAAAATACATATGTTAAATATATTTACAGAAAGGCGGCTGGCAGAGGCGGAGGCCTCTCAGGATGTTAGTCGGACGCCTCGAAGCCGCGGATGAGCTCGGCACTCTGGGGATTCGTAGCGTGAGTGTCGTCGTCGTAGCGATTGTTAATTAGCACGTTAAGCTAACGACGCGAGCAGGAAGGAAGTGGAGGGGAGGATCCCTGGGGAGAATGATGACATTTTAGCACTCGGTGTTTTGTTTTTTTCTCTCATCTCTCATCCCTCTCATCGTCGTTGGATCAGCATCATGTCGGTTCTACCTGAGGCACCTCCACCTCTTCACATCCGCGGTCCAAAAAGAGACTAGCTCATCGCTGGAGCTGCTCTGGGACGTCGGAACCTGCAGCACTGGCCGGATAGACACAATGTTTAAAGGAAAAGGGCGTCTGTGACGATTCCAGTTCTGGTTCTGGAAGTTGATGCGTAAAAATTAGTTTGGCTGCACTTTAGAGGGCAGCCTGTTTTTTTTAATCTTGTGTTTTTTCCCACTAAGTCACATTTCACATCTAAGTCAGACAGTGGCTGTTTCCATTACACCGAGAATTGTGCAAAACCTAAATATCCCAATGAAAAACAGCCAATGGAAACCCGTAAACTTTGAAAAATTCACAATGGAATTGTAATTTGTCGTAATTTTAGAAATATCGCATTCATTTTGCGACAAACTGTCATAGAAAGGCAGCTAATGTCCAGTCCCTGTTGGATGCCCCTCCCCCCACTGCAGCAGACCCACAGACAGACGGATCAGAACCAGAAAATGAGCCGGGCCGAGTTTTATTGGCGAGCCTCCACTGGATCGCTGCCCTTTTCAAAGCAGCTTTATGTTCGCCCCTCGCTGGCCACTCGAGGGGAATTAGACGTCGCTCTTCTTCTATGAAATAAAAAGCTCGGCGACTGTGTCGTAAAAACAGACGCCAGGGCTTCTCCAGCTTCTCACAGCGGGGATTAAGGCGGTAAAAGACGCAATAACGCAGAATGTTGGTGAAGCTGCGGGGGGGAGGGAGTGGGGGGGGGTGGACGGTCTAGCAGGCGTTAGGTTTCGACTTGAGACTGTGGCAGATTGTTGATATAATTTGACCTTTGGATAATCCCTGTGTTGATTGTAATTGGAAAAGGAGATCGTCACAATTCAGGTTCAATTAATGTTGTAAATAGAAGAACTTTATTGAGAAATTTGTGCAGTCAAATTCTTCATTCTGACCGACACGTTTTGGACAAAATATATTTTTATGGTGAGGATGAGGGGCGGGGGGGGAGGGGTCCCACAGGGTGGATGAAAGCGGTACTACATTGTTTGTGCCAGAAAATCTAATTGGGGAGGACACAAAGACAACCAGAGAGACAGTCTGGTGTCTGTGAGTCTCTCTCTGTCTCTCTCTCACACACACACACACACACACACACACACACACACACACACACACACACCCCTCTGTGGCTGTGGAGGAACAGTCCAGGGATGATGAGTGGAGAAGCTGGGGCTCTTGTTGTTCCCTGTGATGAGGGATTAGCAGCAGGTGATGGACGGGACGGGAGCTCAGGAGGTGGAGAGCCGTGCTGGAGATACAGACACACCTGGGAGAACCCTGACACACACACACACACACACACACACACACACACACACTTGTTTTTGGTTTTTGTCAGAGTCAGTACTGCTTTGTATTCTGGTGTCCAAATTCTGTGAAATGTTTTCACCTCCCCTAAATCATGATCGCTGAAGATAATTTCCCCCCTCAGCTTGGGATGCGATCCAGGTCTTCGATTACTACGCACCAAATGTGCTTTTGTTATTTATTTTTTTGTGACTGTTTGACAAGAATGCAGTGAACCATTCATCAAAAGGAAGCTCGTCGTGAGCTCTCGGCCAGTTTCTCTCTATCTTGTGCTTTGTTTCAGCACGCGCTGCCTTTTAATAATCCCGCTATTCATTTTGAAAGTCAAGGAGGAGACTCGCATGGCCCTCGGCGGGAGGAACGAGTTCAGCAACGTTTCTCATCAGCTCCGCGCAGACGAGCCTGTAATAATAATGAAATAAACAAGGCAAAATAAACCAAACGCCTCGCCAGCAGATTCTGTAGGCGTGGCTGCCTCGTCCCTGCAGCGGCTCGCTCGCTAAGTGCAAGCTAATCGGCTCTTTTGCATGTTGATGCATGCATGCGGCCGGTGCACGCCCCCCCCCTCACAAATCTTGAAATTATACTGGTGTTAAATCAGTCGTGTCCAGTCAGCAGGCGGCATCGCAGAGTCGCAAGAAAAACGACGTAAAGAAGCTTTCACGATCTCCGTAGAGGACGACTGACCTCTACCTGACCTTGTTCTTCCACGAATCCCACAGAGTGATGACAACAACGACGACGATGATGATGATGTTAAAATCTCCTGTTGTTCTAATCATGAAGTGGGCTGACGAGGCTCAGTGCCAGGATGCAAATCAAATCTGTCACGTATGATCATCACATCGCCACCATCCTGGACTTCAGAGGCTCAGGAGGCTCAACGCGTGGATCAAACACGCCGACGCTTCCCTGCACACGTCTGTCTCAGGTGCTCAGGTGTTAATAAACGACAAGTTTCTCCTCCGCCCTGTATTTCCAACGCTCTCGGGCAACTAATGCCTTGAGAGCGAGAATAAATCACGGCCGGTGCTGCTGATTATGCCGACGCTATAGCAACGACGTCCTGCCCGCGCAGACACGCTTTTGGTTAATTAAACCCTCCCTCGCCGCTGCTCATCCCTCCACCCTGCAGAGGTTAATTGACTCTCGGCTCTCCACCTAAATGCTTCCGTATTTCACAGTCACATGGCAACCGAGCGAAGCGCCGGGTGCCGCAGGTGGACGATCGGCGACTCCGGGTTGCCGTGAAGCGACGGAGCGACGCTTCACTCCGTCATTTGCATCTGTTAAACCTTCCCTCCGGGAGCCGCACGCCGATCGAGCACTATTAATATTCCGACGTATTTGTCTGGGGAACACTCGAAGTGGGAGTGGGAGCGCGGAACGGATCACTTTAGACCCGTGACGACGTCCTCGCCGCAGAATTTCAGAATTGGAGGCACGTTGGCCTTCGAATTTAAGGATCGTTTTCAGCCTTTTGGAGTGTTTTCACTCTAAGTTTTCTATGTGCAAAAGGAATCATGGGTCGGTTGACCGTGTTCCGTTCAAATGAGCCAAACCCCCGAAGGCTCCATGTAAAAAAAAAAAAAAAAAAAACACGATGAAAGTGGGAACTCCAGCCTTGTAGGAAATAATCAGTGAAAGGAAAAGATGTCATGAAAGTGATGGGGCTTTGGGCTCAGGTTGCACCGTGGCATTCTGGGACTGTTTGACTCGTGGCATTTCAAACTGGGGTGGCGAGGGGAAAAAAATTAACTTGAGTCATATCGATTCTGGTATTTATTTTATTTATTTATTTTTTCTTGGCAGCGGAGTCGCTGACCTGCGAGGCGATGTCCCCGGCAATAACGTCGCGCGTAAAAACTCCATAAAATGTCACGCTGAAAGACAGCCGGCGGTTTATAATAGCCGTGAAGAAAAACACCATGTAGGAGTGATATTTACAATATCGCATATCAGTGTTTTTTCAAGGTTGCAACAGCGAACCAAAACATTGTTTCTTTTCAAACTGAAGTTATGGAAAGAAAACCTGCTGAGGCTGCAAAAACAACAAAACAAAACACACACACACACACACACACACAGAGAGAGAGGATTCAAAGATCACCAGTTTTCTGGTTTTGTCCAATTATTTCTAATATATCCAATTTATTCAAAAATATAGTACAATACAACAACACGGCAGACTTAATTAGCTGGCCAGACTTCACCCAGCGGTGTTTGGCCTCGTCGATTCGACACGGTGGTCAAACTGCGGAATTACCTAGAATGCACCAGTGCCCAGAAAAGACTCTCATTTTTTTTTTTTTTTTTTTGTTGCATGCACCACTGTGTCCAATTTCTACCTGTAATGCCCCCCAAATCCCTCTATAGCCGCACTCTGTGCACGACGCACCTATTTTTCCAACAGAGGTTATAAAGAACCTGATAGGGTGACAGAAGCCAGATCAATGTTATCAAAGTAAATTAAAAGAATAAAAAAAAGTTATGCAGGCACAGCCAGACTCGCTTCTCTGCAGCTTCTATTTTGTTCATCACTGAGCCTCTCCAGCCAGGAGAGCAGCATTCATGAGGTCAAGACCAAAGTGCTTTTATTCCTGCTGCAAAAGCCCGAGCGTGTGTGCGCACGTGCATGCATTTTATCTTTACAGAAACAAAGCAAATATTCTGATTAGCGCAATAATGACGGCACGAGTGCTGATTTGATTGTGTTTTGACGTGATGTCGTCAGGAAACGGGGAGGATTTAAAAAAAAAAAAAAATGTACATGCACCTAAATGCAAGCAGGAATCTACTGTAAGTGTCAGCCGCTGACGGCTGCTGTGGTGCCGCTGACGGCTGACGGCGCTCCACTCTTCCAGGTGAACAGAAACAAGAGCGACTGACACGCTGATGCCTTTTATGAACGCTGTGAGAACTGGGAGCTGCCGCTGCCGCTGCTCACGCTGGACATTCTCCTCGGAGCGGCTCGCTGGAGGAAGACCGGCTCTCTTTCTCTCTCTCTCTCTCTCTCTCTCCCCATCTCTCTCTCTCTCTCTCTCTCTCTCTCTCTCTCTCTGTGTGATTGCATGAAAAGCCGTCGTCTTCACGGGCCGGGAGCTCCACACGCCGGCCGTATACCCCCCCCCCCTGCTGATTTCTCATTCGAGCTTCACCTGTCTGACAGAGAAAAGAAAGAAATTTCCTGGGTTTTTTTAAAGGTTCCGCTTTGCTCAGCGTGAAATGGGAAGAAACTTGAAATGGGAAGTGCCAATCAAACGAGGAAGAGCCATTCTAGTGCAATACATTCTTCTTTTTTTTATGTAGTTCACAACATTGCACTTGCCACTCATGGGAAGCCTGGAGATTCACAATTCGGGGTCATTTTTAAGGTCTCTCACAGGATAAATGTCGGTTCAATGCGGTGTGGCGTTACGCAACGTGTTGCCCGGCCTTTCTGCTGAAAGTGAGCGGGGGGAAAAAAAACAAAAAAAAAAAAAAACCTCAGCGAATAAACAACCCCTGTTTGCTCTTTGAAGGAAGCGAGTGGAGCTATTTACCTCCCGGTTCAGCCTGACTGATTACCAAAGAGACTTCCCCCCCCCCCCCCCCTCTGTCAGCTGTTTGGAGAGCCACAGGGTAAACACGGCGCTCTGACCTTTCACTTCCTGTAATCCCCGGCCAAATGTCAACTGACGAGCGACAACACACCTGTGACACCACTGTGTGTGTGTGTGTGCTTCATGACAGCGTCAAAAACCTTTTAGCCATATTTGAGAGGTTTTTCCCAAGTGGAGGTGTTTCCATTACCAGTTTTTTGTTGCCATATTTAGGTTTTGGCGGAGTTCTAGGGGTGATGGAGACGCAGCTGCTGATTCCCAGGTCCGTGTGTCTGAGGACAATAACAGAGGGATCTATCTATCGATCCCAGCTCCCATGTGTGCTGCATCACTGAGCAACTTTCTAACTGTGGAGTTAAAACTCCCCTGGTTTTTTTTTAATGCACCGTGGCGCCACCAGAGCTCAGAGCTGCTGCGGCCGCTGTGCCTTTTCGTGGTTTCTGTTCCGCCGTGGCGGCCGAAGGGCCACTTTTCACGCAACTCACGTTGTGAATCCACCTTTTTGATTGGGGGTCCATCCGGAGGATTTCACGAAATGGTATTTCATGGTGGTCACGGTCGTTAGAGAGAGATTGGACGGTTGGGGGGAGAAAGACCATCAGGAGGTGCACAGACAAATTGTCCTCAACTGTTATGACCTTATGAGTGAAGGGTGGCATGAAGGGAATTTAGAAAAGGTAAAAAAAAAAAAAATGTATGTTGTGGTCGGGGTTTTAAAATGTATGTAAATAGTGTTTTCATAGATGGAGTAAGAGACCTGGACACTCTAGACGAGTAATACCAATAATATCATTGGACCATAATTGGAGTAAGGCAGTATTTTGTTGTTGTTGTGCTGACATTTGACCTCTGACCCCTTGGGCTATTGGAGGAACCTTCCACTGTGACGCCGACCCTCCACCATCCTAAATCCATCTCAACTTCCTAAAACTCAAAAGTATAACTTTGAAAATAAATAAAATAAAACAAAGGGGAAAAAAAAAAAACATTTGGAGAAACATTGAAAAAACAGGCTTCCCAAATCCAAGGTCGCCTTAATGCGATTTCATGTCATTTCATCAACTCAAGCGGAAAGCAGCGCAGTGTGCCAAATACAGATTGGAGATAATTGGGGGACAGTTTTGATTCAGTCTAATTGGGCCTCTGAGGTGAGTCACGCTGCCCTCTGCAGGCCGGCCCAGTGGACGTGAGTTTTGTCACAGCCGATACGACGACTGGCGATAAAAGCACAGCTGTGTGTGTGTGTGTGTGTGTGTGTGTGTGTGTGTGTGTGTGTGTGTGTGTGTGTGTGTGTGTGTGTGTGTGTGTGTGTGTGTGTGTGTGTGTGTGTGTGTGTGTGTGCGTGCGACTCTGAAGCTCTGCTGACCTTCACCATGAGGGAAGCGGCGCAAGAAGTCTGAGGCATTAATTCGTCCCTGTCGGGATCAATAGCAGCGAGACGTTGAAGTGAATCGTCTCCCGGGTCGAGTCGAGCCGTCGGAGGAAACTGCCTCTGAAATCAGACGCTATCTACTGATTGTCACGAAAAAATAAATAAATAAAAAAAATAGAAATAAAATAATACAAACACCCGGTGCTCCCTGCAGAGAAACAGGCTCGCTCTGATTTGCTCCCAGCTGGTATTAATGTTCCTGTCCCGCTTCTTTTTCTCTTTTTTTTTTTCATATTTAACTCTGCAATTAGCAGCGAGTTTCTCTTTGCCAATCTTGATGCAAAGATGATGTTTGCAGATTGCAACTTCTGTCTCGTGTCGATGCAAATTAGCCAGGGTTACATTATCAAAAACTGCAGGTGTTTTTTTTAGATTGTTAAGCGCCATCGGATCAGCGGCCCGAGGCTGTGCTCTCCATCAGCAGCGACGCTGCTCTGGCTGAGCACTGGTGTCTGAATGTCGAGCTCAGAGTTAGACGAGGAAAAGATAAAAAATAGACAAAGGCCAGTCTGGGTCTTGGGGCCGATTTCTTATCAATGCCATCTGCGACATCAGCTTCTGATCTTAATTATAAAGGCTGCAGTTCTGTAAAAGTGGCTCAGATCTTTGCTGTCCAAAGTCAAACCATATGTACTGATTGCCAGTAAATCAGCCTGAAGGGGGATTTAAGGTCTTTTCTGCCAAATCAGCTTGAAGAGAACAATGTGTCCTTGTGGAACATTCTGTTTCAGATTTGAAATGTGAAAATGTTGTTGTTAACTTGTAGTTATTTTTGCATTTGGTGCCTAGTTTTGTGATTATAATGAAGCATGAAGAAGTATAAAAAGATACTGACAACAACTGCTAAGTCTGAGCAAAAGAAACTGCAATTTCAGCTCGGGATCAATGAGCAAAGTCTTTTTGAGCTTTTTAGTTAATCTCTCACCCGTCTGTGAGTTTGTAAAACATTTGCCCTCTCGCCCTCTTCAACTCTTCCATGTAGATAAACGCTTTCAACTCACAATTGTCCGTTTCGTCCAATACGTCACACAAGGACACTGATTCTTAAAATAAAAGGCCCCTGAAAGTCAACGGCAGTTGTTGGAACTTTTATGCTTGCGTCCTCTCATCACTCAACACCGACTCATGTCTTCATCTGAGGAGTCGGAATTTTGAATATGAAGTCGAATAATCCCGTTCCGCTTTAAACAGCGGGAAAAGTAAAGTTTGCCTTGCCAGCTGTTGCATCACTGTTTGAGCCGCTCGTTGTGCCGCTGTGTCATCAGTCCCCGCTGCACACTTTTCTTTAGCTTCTTATAAAGTCAAGTGGCTGCCGTTACCATGCAGCTGCTCCGCTGTGCATGATGACTACCTTGCCGAGCTGCGGTCCAGCGTTTTTCAGCGTAAAACAATAAGGAACTGAAATTCGGGGTGAAATTCTACGAAAATTCCGGCTCGTGCGCTTCACACCATTCAATGGAAAGAAACACCTGCAAATCGCAACTGCACTTTGTCGACATTTTAGAAATATTGTGATGGAAATGCAGCTAGTGACAGAAAGCCATGCTTACTGTTAAAGATACTGCAAGTGTGGATTCTGTCGTGACAGCAGCAGTAATGTAAATACGTAATCGTAAACAGATTTGGGTCTTGGCTTGGAGAATAATATATCGGTACTTTTGCTGAGGGAAGTAGGAGAAAATGTCTCTGTCTCTGCTCTGAATCAGTCCAAATCAGCCCTCCACCCACCCAACCAACCAATCAATAAGGCCGGCTGGATGAGATAATCCCTCCCTCTTTGAGGGCTTCCCGTCACAAGTTCAGATTCACACGCACGCACACAACTTTTGAGGAAGCAACAAAAAAGTCCTCTGGAGAGCTCGGCCTCGACTCCACCCTGAGTCCAGGCGGTAACAGCAGGACGCCAGTCGATGCCAAAAGAATCTGGAAGATCTGAGAGTGGACGTGGGGCACCCGGACGTTGATTCACCCCATCGCACCCCGGCTGTCTCCTCATTCTGGTATTCGCCGGCGCTGAAATCAAAACACAATTAAGAAGAGGCTGCGCTCTGGTTCGACGCTCCCTGTGTGGGAGCGCACGGCGCGACTCGTAACAATGGGCCATTGTTGGCGCGCGCAGCAGATGATTGGGTCTTGTTAAAAATACTTTCATTGCACTTGGCTTTCCTGCTGAGGAGAATCTTAATTAGTCAAGTAAGTGGGCCAGAAGACTCAGTGAGGGATTAGCGGTGAGTAAGGTATGAAAATAGACGAGTGACACGGGCCGAGTTTTTGTCGGGAAAGAAATTTCATTTCCTTCCATTTTTTTAACGCGCTTGTCAGAACGGAAACAGGCCACCAAAGGTGTTTATACCATAAAATCATTTTGCCTGGCTAGCGCCTTTAGCCGCTAGTTAGCTTAGCGCTGGTGTCTGGAGGAACGGAACTCCCTAGCAGACAGTGTTTGGATTTGTGTAATAAAAAAAAAATGTATAAATATGTGAGAGATGTGTTCCCTTGTGAGGGGAATGCAGCACCGCATTGAAAGAATATATAGGCCATTAAATTCAGCGTGGAGATATAAATAACACACGGGCCCCCGAGCAGGTTATGGTTTGTAATAATTGAACAGCGATAATAATTGACTCGCTTGCAACCCTGAGCCGTTAACGACTTTGCAAGAGTTGCATCCATGAGACTTTGTATTTGCTGCGCCGTGCTGCACGGGTGGAGGTCTGGTTGTGTTGCCGCTTTGTTTCCCATCAGTCTTGTGTCCCGATTTTGTTCAGTTTCAGTTTACTTTTGTAAAGTCTGCAGTGTTTATCCCCTGATCTGTGTCACGTCAAACGTCCTCTGTTCTGACCACTCAGCCTTAAATCATCTTTGAAATCTAATGCAGCCTGCCAACTGTGATTGACTCGACCTGAGCGAGAGACGCTGTTGCCACCAAGTGGTTTTAGAAAAATAGTGCCTGAGTCAAGGGCGGAGCGTTCGCCTCTGGATTTACTTACTTCATTAGACACAAGCAATTTGGCGCTGAAGGGGAGCAAAGTTCATTCATCATGAGAGAGCCTCCCGCTCTGGGTAAATAAAAAACCGCACTGCAGCTGCTCCGGTCGCTCAGATTTCCACCATCAAATCTCATCCGTCCATTTTGTGAGCCTCCGATAGATGGCTTTTCTTTTTTTTTTCTTCTTCTTCTTTTTTTTTCAAAATTGTCGTGGATCTGCATTTTCTGCATTTCGAGGAAGTACCATAACAAGAGAGACTGCTCTGATTGCCTGAACCCTGCTCGGAAAATCTACCATAACAACTGCAACTGTGCAAACACAGCACCTTCTAGCTAACGAATAGCCTGGTTTACACAGCAGCAACAGTTTTGTCAAAATGTGGTGATGTTTTAAAATTAAGAACAAATAGAAAATCTACAGCTTGCCCCCCCCTTTTTTTTTTTTTTAAAAGACATCTACACATCATTAAAATGAATCAACTGTTTCCTCCTCACAATAACTAAAGCAGTTTTTCTTCAAACTTTTCACCTGATGGACGGGTCCATATTTTGCAAGAGTTGTAACTGAACGCCGCAGCTCGTCTTGGTGTTGCCCGTCACGACAAATACGAATCCTCAACCTGTTGCTAGTCCATTCAACTGGCAGTAAAACAAAAAAAAAAAAAAGTCAACTTGAAACTAACAGAATGGCCGTCCAATCGGCTTCCATGTTTGTTTGTTTTTTTATGGACCTCGCCGTAGGATCTCCTTGAGAAAGTGACAAACAAATGCATGAAATGAGCTCAAGCAATCCAGAAATCTTCCATTTGGGATCTCAGGCTACCATGTGACAGTTGATTGTCCAATCACAACATGTGAGGAGGGAGGAAACGGTTTCCATCTGGCACGAAAAAAACAGATCCCACCCTGATCCAACCAGCAGAGCAGCAGGAAGCCCAGGGGTCACCCAGCGACCCCTGACTGGAGCGTTTCCATGGTGACGGCAGGAAGACGGACAGCTGAGGTCTTATGAGGTCTTTTGAAGGTCACCCTCACACCTCCACACCGGAGCTAATCACGTCCTCAAGTCTCGACAGACCCGTCCATCTCTCTCATCCTCGTCCCCTCTTCCTCCTCCTCCTCGTCCTCCTCATCCTCCTCTCTGTTTGACCCGCGGCGGGGGAAAAAGGTTGCGCTTCTTGGTAATTGACCCTTCGCGAGAACAGCGACAGTCCAATCCTGCCTTAGCAACGGTAACTATGTGCAGGGAGGCGCCGACGAGGTTTCGGCTTTAGGCTAATGTTTCGCGGAAGGTTTAGTCCGTATCTAACAGCCGACTGGGAGAAAGTTCACAAAGAGTTGTGGGGGTTTTAAAAAGCCAGAAACCAAAGAACGGAGATGTTGGATGGATCAAAGGAACCACTTTTGTTTTATTCAATCAAACAGTTCAAGGCGGGTTCAAACTAATCCTGCAAAATTATTTATTTTTTTCGTGTTCATATTGGCCAGGTTTTAGAGTAAAGAAGGTCAATATGAATAAAATAAATGTTTTGTCAGCTATTACTTCTTTTGTTTCAATTGTTTTGTTTTATTGCAGTTTTGCAGTTTTCCTTTTGTTCTGGATGGAAGCCACACGAGCCACAACGATGAGGTCACCCTCAGCTGCAGGGATCCTGCTGGAGTCGATGCACTCTGGCCGTCTGTCTGTGGAGATGGAGAGAAAATGATAGCTCCTTCATCCAGTCGGGGGAGAATCTTGTCGGAGACGTGAAGTGTCGGCTTCAATTACTCTGGAATGAAAGCAGAGACGTCTTCTGCTCAGCCCAAACCAATCCAGAGCTGTAAAGAATCTCCTGACTAGAAAGGAAGGATTTTTTTTTTCCTTCTCCCTCCCAATTTTGGGGTGAACTGGCCCCTGTTAGCTTCAGCCAAACAGCTTGTCAAAAAAAAAAAAAAAAAAGATGCTGTTTGCCCCTAGAGGCTGGTGGCTGCAGATTGCAGCGCAGGGTTTGTCTTGCTGGAGCCGCTGGGATAAATTTATCGCCTGCTCCACTGACTCACCTGATGTCTCATCCAGACAGCAGGCAGCCTGCGTCTTCTGAGCAGCAACGTTTCCCAGCATCCCTCAATCATCCGAGCCGGGACGCATGATTTGTAATGATACCATCGATTTTGTTTTCCTTCGTCTTCTTGCGCGAGACGTGGATGCCCGGACCCGGAAATCCTGACGGCTGTGTGAGAAACAACATCACACGCTGCAAGTGACTTCCTGTTAGAGCGGCTTGCTGTCAGTTGCTGTTGGATTTTGGGTTGTTTTGTTTTAGACTGTAATTATCAAACTCTTTGCTTTAAAGATGACACACACGCATCGCGCACGGCCACGACTGACTCGTTTAGCTAATGAAGGATTATATTTGTTCAAATGATAGCACATCTGTGGTCTATTGGTGAGTACTGAAATGCAAGTGCTTGTACTCTACTGAATCCCTAAACGAAAGCAACAACTTGTACTTCCTGCTCATGAATTCATTCCTTTTTTTTTAACATGAGCTTCCAGTTTAAATTGACATATTTGTGATTATCCTCGAGCTAATTACGACACCGCTCCCTGGCAAGATAACCATCGGATTAATTATTCATGTTGGGTGCACTTTATGCACCCGCCAAACAATTACGTGTCGGCAGCATCATTATCATCACCTGCAATCAGCAGCCGGCGTTGAGGCTGTGGCACGGCACCAAACTGATGTGCTGAAAACCTGATTTCGTGTCGGTGGGGACGCGGCGCTCACGAACCGGCAGCGGCTGTCAGAATAACGGGCAGTCGGTCGATAACCTGGTTGCAGCGACCGAAGGTTGACAATCGTGTCACATCCGATGGACGCCAGAGCGGCCCAGTCGGAACTGACGAGTGTCATCGCTTGGGGCGAAATCTCATTAAATGCATTAGAATGTGTTTATGCATTAACGTCACATCAGTATGCAGCATGGGCAAGAATGCAGCCTGTCAGCCATGATAAGGCGTTGTTCTCGCTGTAGCTCCGGTAGCTGCCAAAAGCACAAAAAAATGCTTATTACCTATTAACTAATGCGTATTACAAGGACTTAATATAAAGCATTACCAAATAATTTTACTAAAATTACTAAAAGCTGAACTTGTCTTCATTTGCTAATTCATTTGCTAAAAGCTGATCCCTATCTGCAGTCTGTACTCTCTCACCACCGGGTTAAGTTAAGCGAAACTTTGCTCCTTTTAAACCGTCAAGTGCAAAAACTGCTGGTCGAGATTTTTCTCAATTTTCAATAGCACTTTCTGCACTGTTCAGCAGTTCATCATCACCAACTGTCACTTTTCTGCCCCTATTTGGTTCAACTCCTGCCCACTTGACGTAAAGTGCAGTCGGCGACAATCATCGTTGTTGTGCTTCTCTTCCGGGCGTAAAAAGGAAAAAAAAAAAAAAATCAACTTTAGGGGTGGATATCGACTCACCCTGGAAAACAGCCTCTACACTGATTTTTTTTTTTTTTTTTTTCAGAAATTGATTTTCCGCTTCAAAGGTTCACAAATTCATTTTTTTTTGCCAAAGTGCAATGCAAACATCTCGTCTCCGATCATCTTTTTCTCTTTTAACTCAGGAACAGAACAAGTCGGCCCACCCCTCATTGGCTGACCGACCAATCAGCACGTCTGATACAATTTTAATTGCGACGTCGTGTAGTCAGGAAGCCAGACGGGAACCCAGTCGCGATGACTGATGAACTTGTTGTGACGATTGTGTAATGGGGTGGGGGAAAAATGCCAGAACGAGTTGATTTTGTTTTATTTTTATTCCCTCGTATATATTTCCCGAACCAGTTGTGTAGCCAGTCATCGTCCCAGTCCACCTTCTGATGTCAGCAATTAAAGTGGAGAAGGTTTTTAGAAAAGTTGCACATTATTGGTTCCGTTATGCTTTCCATCCGTCACCTACGCCGCTTCCGTCCGTCCGTCCGTCCGTCCGTCCGTCCGAACTGAAGACACGCAGCTGCAGTGGCCTCTGAGCTTTCCATGCTGCCGGTTCCCATCACGGTGAATCAGCAGCGTGTGAATCAACCCCAATCTGCCGCTCCCATCGCCACGCACAACTCCTCCGCCTCCGCTGCGTGATTTCATTTCACTGCGTATCGATTCAGTGGGAAGCTGCCGGTTCTTCCTCCTCCTCCTCCTCCTCCTCCTCCTCCCCAGAAAGCATCTCGCCGGTCGCGCTTTTCATCTGAACATCAACAAGTGTTCCAGAGAGCCGGCCTGACTCAGCAGCACCGCCCCAACCAGCGATATTATTCTTAACATTGTGCCTGTGGGCGGCTTCGGCTTCCACTGGGCTGCTGATAAAATGTGTTTAACGGTGAGACGGGATGATTAAACCTAAATTCTCTTGCTGCATCCAAAATCAGCTCTGAGTGATTTTTTACGAATGTGAGTGATTGTTCATTTTTTTTTTTCCCTCCATGCGCTGCCACAGATTGGCCCAGATTTTCTAACAGAATCATGAGGCCTCATAAGATTTTAAATCTAAAAATAAAAAACTTTGCAGCTCGGGATTTTGCTCAAAGTTCCTGCACGTCACAAAAATTCACTTTACCAATTTCTTCAGCAACCATCTGCGTCTGTAGCCCGTGAGTAAAACTTCCAGGAATGTTCTAATTTCTCAAGTCCGTCATTTAGCGCTTCAACTTCCCAGAGCGTGTCTGATGAAACACGCAGCGGTGGGAACTTTGTGACGCTTGGCGGCACTCAAAGAATTGGCGGCGAGTTGAGTTTCGCAGGGCAATTTCCCTAAAAACCAAATTTGCGTCCACAGCAGTTCCATGAATACTAATCACGCTTCACTCTCTCTCTCTCTCTCTCTCCCCAGAAAGCCCCGCTGACGCCCTCTCCGGAATATTCCTCGCCTTTGACAGGATTAGAGTTGTGTGTTTAGCGGGGATAAAATGAATAAAGGCTGCATTTCCGACGCGGCCCTCAGCAGAATTTTAAGGGGAAATATCAAGAGGTGCCCGGCAGGGAATCGATTCCATCACTTTCCTCCTCCTCCTCCTCCTCCTCCTCCTCTTCCTCCCACTTCTCCCATCGCTTTGGTCCGAAAAAACTCACCAGTGAAAGTTTGTATAGTTGTCGCGTCTCTGCGCTGACCTCATCGCTGCCTGGGGATGAGTCTAAATCAGGAAAATGTTGGGGTTTTAAGTCTGCGAGCGATGCTGTCGACGCGACCGGCGAAATTTGTAGAGCTTGGCTTGGGGGGGAAAAAAAAAAAAAAAAAGAGAGTGCATGTTGAATAAACGTGTAGAAGCGGATGCATTTCAAGTCAGGAATAAGTTTGTCGATTTGTCGTTGTTGAAATCCAGCAGTGGTGGGAATTAGCTTGGTGGAGGCTATTTTGTTTTATGGTTTTTTCTTCACAACAACACCTGACGCTTGCCGCCTGCGGACGGCTCAGCTCCCCTCCAGAGCACTTTGCTCTAATGAAAAGTTGTCGCGTTAGCTCAGACTGTGATGGATTGAAGGAATACAGACGGATGTCTTGGCGGGGCGTCGAGGGCGGGACACAGCGGCTGCTGTGGCCTGAGGACGGGAGGCACGTCGCCGGTGGGCAGAACCCCCCCCACTCCCTCCGAGAAATGAGATTGATGCCGCTGAACCGCAACCTCCTGGTCGAACCTCCGTCTGGAGGAGAAGACGCTCGCTCCGTCCCGCCGAGAGCTCCTCAAGTGGCAATAATTTGCTAATGGAGTCTAAAGATGTTAGCATGGTAATGTCTCCCCGGAGCCTTATGACGAATCATTTCAAAAGGGCACAAGTGTTTTTTTTTCGTTTTTTTTTGGAACCTTGGCAAAAGTAGCAAAGAACATGAAGAGCTTAGGTGCAGCGTCTCACACATCCGTCTTAAGAAGCTGCGGTCTAATGCATTTTTAGCCGGTCGTAATCTTGTTTACAGTTCTCGCAGATTCTATTGTTTTGTTCAAACACAAATTACAAAATTCCAAATGATCCAGTTTGGTAAACTGAGAATTTTATGTCGTTTATTTTACTTCCTGCTGCAAAATAGTTGGACTTGCACTCACCCTTGTAAAACATTTTGCTGCTGCACGAGTTTGTTGGACAAATTAAAGATTTCACGCTCTAAACTGCAACTTTTTTCTTTTTTTTTTTTCATTGTGTCAACTCAGTAAAACCCACAAAATTTACACTGATATGGGCCAGTTCGCTCAACCAGCTGAACAGTCTGACGGGGGGGGGGGGCGGTAAGAGAAACCGCTAATTGTTTTTGCGACAGCAGGGCAGCTTCTGCCTGAAGCCCCAAATGAAGCATCCGAGTTCGGGTTTCCAGTCCCCTGTGGAAATTTTAGATTTGGCTGCCTCACTCCGGCTTGCTGGCTCCCTCCCCCCCCTCTCTACCACCCCCCCACACACACACACACACACACACACACACACACACACACACCTCCCCCCCTCCCTCCCTCTCTACCTCCCTCCCTCCGCTGCCCTCCTGACACAAGTTGCCGGGCAAGAGGTTTCCGCCCGTGCCCCTCTCACACAACAGTTCTCGCAACTAAATCCATCGCAGAGGGCATTTCATCCACTATCAGCGCAGACCAGCTGTTACAAATGAAAGGCGGCGCATGCAAGGACGCCCAGTTTTGGCTATAAATGCACACACATGCATGGAGTTTAAGTACAATGCTTGAGACGTTGGGAGACCTTGAACCAGTGGCGCTGAACTCTATTAATGGATGGATTTTGGCCGTCATGACGGAATAATAATAACATTGATGCAATGAAAGAAGCTTTCGTGTTTTGTTTTTTTGTTGCATTGTGGCAAAATGTTCAAAACATAAACGTTATCACCGTCTCGGAGCAATCTTGTTTCTTTGTTCTTTTTAAATGATTTCTGGTGTTGTTGCCTTGTGCTTTTATGCTCTGGAAAGTGACCTTGGGTGACTTGAAAGGCGCCGTCAAATAAAATGCAATATCTATTATTGTTGTTACAAGACTTGGAGCAATAAATACTGAAAACAGAAATGTACAGCGACAGTCCTCGGGTGCATGCGACTGCTTCACTCTGCGTCCATTTATGTCCTTGTCTACTAACGTGCGCCTGAGGACAAACATGAACGTTATTTATCCGTCACAAAACGAGCGCAGCACCAACCACAAACCTGACTTTATTATCCGCTTGACCCTAAATTAGTCCAAATTAACTGGGAGTGTGGATCCCTGTGTGGCAGTAATTGAGCCAAAAGCTGATTAGGAGGCAGTGAGAAGTAGGCACAAGGCTGTTCCCTGTGAGCTGTTTTTTTTTTTTTTTTTTTTTTTTTTTCCTTTTTTAAACAAAAACTTCCCAACGCAGCAGCAGAACAAAGAAAAATGTCACTTGCTGTCTCATCACAAGTCTCAGACTGCTGTCAGCCGCCGCCTGACGGCTGCGTGTGACACGAAAGTTCGATATAATCCAGCGTCGGACGCGGCAGCCCGAGAAGCTCCACCATGATTCACTCCTGTGTGGTGTTTGGCAGTGCGCCACATTAATCGCCGGCGTAATGGGAAGACAGGCCTATTGACCAGCGGTCGGGCAGGAACATACAAATCATCGGCGTCCGGACTCATATTGACCGCACTGTCCACAGGGGCGAGAGATTCATTAGCCGGGTGACGAGTGAGGGAGGCGAGGGCTGAGCTCAGAGAGTCGCTGGGATGCTGTTGGCCTGTCAGGCCCGGCGCGAAAATCATGGGCCGCTGTAAATTTAAAGGGCAGGGCTCCAATTTGGAGATTGTCTTCTTCTTCTTTTTTTTTTTTTTTTTTAATAATCCCTTCAAAAGTGAACCACAACTCAGAGGCAATGGTGACCGTGCTCCCTTTGCACCCTGCACACGAGCTGGAACGCCGAGTTTTTCAAGCCTGAAAACTCAGCCTTCTTATAGCCTTCTTCTTATAGGAGTCCGTCTAGCGTTTAGCTTCCAGTTGTGATATTATGAGGAAGCTATGGCTTTACCACTAGCCGGCCCTTGAAACTGTAGAATGAAGACAAAGACCAAAGACAGGAAGTAGCCGTGAGCCTAGCTGCCGCTAAAGAGGTTAGCATGATTGCTGCAGTAAACTTTGATGCTGCTTTTTTTGCATTAAAAATAAAACTATAGAGTGACCCTAAATACTTTTTTTTCTCAATGATAAATATGTTTTTGCTTTACTGTAAACTGGCTTTGACAACAAAAAAAAAAAGCATAATCTGATTGGTCCACGTAAAAAGGGAAGGACTGAAGTTTTGTCCTGTCACCATTCTAGTTTTTTACAAACACTTCCTGTTTGTGCTGGTAGTTGCATGATTATCAGCAGGTGTGGGGTAATGTAGATGGGGAAAATGCAATTCCAGCAAGTGTCTCATGAACTGATGGATGGGTTGGTTGATGGCTGTTTTGACTGTGATTTGCCTATTAGCAGTATCAATTACGTGCACATCTTCAGAAACACATTGCCCTTCCATGTTCTGCCATGCATAGATTGGTCTTCCAGTCGAAGCTGCTTTCTCATTCTTCCCCTGTTTTTTTTGTTTTTTTTTCCTCTCTCTTCTTATCTGCCGTGCTTCACTGTCAGCCAGTGCGTCAGGTGGAAACGACTCTGGCGGAGGGGCATCAATACATCGCTGTCTGTCGCCCGTGCAGTTGCTCGCATGTGCAGTTCGGTGTCAATATTTCCGCAGAGCATAAGTAATATTGTGTGTGAGGAGTGACTTGGATTTGATAATACCAATTCTATACATTAGAAAACTGGATAGGAATGTATGAACAAAACAGTGGCGTTTCATTTTTTATGTCCATTTAATTTAAATTGTGACTGTTTTAACCCTCTTTGCATGCGATTAACTCCAGGACAATGGTGGGGAAACAAATTGAAAAGATAAACTAGGACAAAAATGTCATTTAAACAAGAAAATCAAGCACAACTCGATGAGAATCACTGAGACCGGTCTTGTTTGAGAGGGCTGTGGCTGCCCTCTTGTGGCCAGAAGGGGAAAGAATGTACCAAAAAAAAATCTCCTGACATTATGTGCGTGTTTCTCCCCCTATTATTTCATAGTTTCCACGAATTGAAGCAGTGATTTAAAACAGTTGTGCACCTCCATAGTGCAGAGCCGTATAATCATGCAGCCGCAAGAAATTAAGATTTGACGATTGAACCCTGAAGACAGCTACAGTAATAATGGACATCTTCACATCTTTTGCAATATTGTGTCTTACCATTAGGTGCTACTAAATGTTACACACTGGCCCTTTAAAAAAAAAAAAAAAAAAAGATCGTATGTAGCTGGTCGAATGTAAATTATAAAAAATATTTGTATTTCGAGGATGTTGCGACCCGTCGTCAACAGGCTCGGTCCGTGTTCGGCTGTTGGCGGTGAAGCAGGCGAGTCGATCGAAGGTGCAGAATTCGGAGCGTGGGCGCGCTCCCGAGCCTCGAGCACGACGGCCAAGCAGCAGCAGCAGCAGCAGGAGGGCGCGTGTAAACGTGTCGGGAGAAACCTTCAGATTGGGATCAGCAGCCGACAGAGAGCTCGCCACCACCACCACCACCACCATCATCATCATCATCATCATCATCGACAGCAGCAGCAGCATCATCATCATGCTTCCACGGCTCGGCGCGCGCGACGACACGGCCACGGGCTGCACCGAGCTGCGTCAGTGAGCACCGCGCGGCGCGAGCACAGATGTGCGCCTTCTTCTCGGAGGAGACAGGAAGGCTGGGGTACCACTTTATTTATTTTTTACCGTTGTTGTTATTTATACAGACGTGACTGCGATGCGATGACTTAAATATCAGCTCCACATGCAGCGTCATCATCGCGTGCATCTGCACTGTGTTGTGTTTTCATTCTGCTTGTTGTGATCATTGGCCTCCCTGACAAATTGACCTTTCGCAGCAGGTCTGCTGTGATGACGGCTGGATGAGAGGAGAGACCTTCTCCTGCTGACGCCTCTTCTTCTTCTTCTTCTTCTTCTTCTTCTTCTTCTTCTCTGATGCTGTCCAGGTGATCAGCCTGCACCTGTGGAAGCCCTGCCAGGAGATGCTGCTGCCTCCCAGTGCTCCTGCAGACATGTAGGCTGGTCAGGCTTCACTCACAACACTCTCTGAGGACCAGCAGTGAGCCGTCTCCGCCACACAGCCGTGTGCTGTAAGTACTCTTTTCTTTGTGCTGTTACATAAATATCCACGAGGTGAATGTTTTTCACTTTCCGTATTGCACAAGTGACACTAAAGTTGGACTGTTTGTCTATTTATATATTTTACAGGGTTTGTGTTTGGACACAGTGTCGGAATAGCTGAGGTTTTCTTTTTTGTTTTTTAGCCAAAGTGTCAATGTTACACTCATTTGTAAATCTGTATTTCACCTCAGACTCCAGTGGTGCATCCAGGCGCCATAAAACACCTGTAGATCTCCACTCAACAAACAGCATACTTAGCCCTCTGTTTACAGCACTCGGTAAAAAAAAAAAAAAAAAAAACTCCTGTTGAGACTGGGACTCACTTGGACCTTCAGTGAAAGAAAACCAAGCATTCATAAGACGGAATGAACACCAGTCTGCGGGTGATGTCAGTAGCCTGGTATGAATGCCCTTGGTGATGTCACGGAGGGCTAATTTTTATTTTTAATTTGCATGTTCTCTGAAAAGTAGAGCAGGCAAAATTATGTTTTCTCCTTTTTGGAGGGCTCAGTGATATAAGACACTTAGAATCGATTGATGAAGGTTCTCAGAAAGTTAGTTCAGCCAGGGCGGAAGAAAACTGGGTCAGCGCCATAATTCACCATCACACATTCATCCTCACGCCTGCCTGAGAATGAACCCAAAGTTTGAATCCAGGTTCTGCTCCTCGTCCTCCCCCTCTTTCTCGTCCTCCTCCTGCTGCTGCTGCTGCTGCTGCCGAGAAGCCAAGTGGAGCCGAGTCGTCCCGAGGCCGAGCCATGGGCTGCGGGGGGAGCAGGACCGACGCCCTGGAGCCGCGCTACCTGGAGAGCTGGACCAAGGAGACCGAGTCCACGTGGCTGACCAGCACCGACACCGACATCCCCCTGTCGTCCATCCAGAGCATCCCGTCTGACGGCTCCGAGGCCGGCTTCGCGTCGGAGAAGACAATCAGCCCCGGTAAGACTGGCAGAGCGGAGGGGAGCGGAACGGAGCGGAGTAGGCGTCCGGTCGATCCCCGAGCAAGCGGGAGGAATCCTTTCAAGTTTTCCCACCCCCAGTTTTTGCATGTTGTGCTTTATGGCCCTGGATTAGCACCAGGTGTCCCTTCTCCTCTCTTGGTCACACCAACATCAAAGAGGAGCGTGACATTTATTATTCCCATCCATTTGAGCTCCTTGAAGTGAAGCAAAAGCTGCCCGCACCCCCGACCCCAACCCCAACCCCCCGCCCCCGCCCCCGGCTCCAGGTGGAAGTGAAAACAGCAGTCGGTGCTCACGCTGCTGCAGCAAGCAGAGCGGAAGGAGGAGGATTCTCACAAATGTACCTTAATCAACCTTCTGCAAGGTGTTTTTTTTTTTTCAACCCCCCCGCCCCCGACTCTTTTTACAAAGCCCAGGCTGGGCGCCATGGCAACAGATGCAGCTGTTTTGGTGAAGGCAGGCCTGCCAACCTTGATGTGATTGTGAGGAGACGTTTGAAGATGCTCCCCTCGGTGGAGATAAAGACGCTGTGAAATTGGACAAATGACTCAGCGGCTGGTTAGCGAGAAGTGAAGGCTGTTGTGTGTGCGTGTGTGTTACATAACACTAAGGAAGCGTACAATGCAATTTTAATGCCTCTCGTTTGACACGTTATGATTTTGGATGCGACATCAACGCGATGTTGACCTCATTTACTATCATCGCCGACTGTTGCTGCCGTGCGCGTGGGATATTTTTCTGATCCGTGACTAATGGCCGCTTTGAATGCGTCAGTCGCACTCACAAACATGCTGCCACGCTGCACAGATGAAGATGAGAGAGGAGGGCCACGCATGTTTTTTATGGTTTTCATTCAACTCATTGTGAATTTTTGAAAAGTTAACAAGTCAAAAAAAAAATGGATAATCATTTGTTAATGTTTACACTGAGAACTTATTTTTGGATTTTAAAACACTAGAGAATAAATTGATTTAAAACGGGAGGAGCAAAGCAGCATGTGAAATAATTGTATTTATTTACTCATTTTTTCTGTTTCTGTTTGATTCCAAGTTCCAGATTTCTTCGAGGATGGCATCCCGCTTCCTGCTCAGGCCTACCTGAAGGTCTGCTCAGCCATGTCTGAGGCCAGCCTCACCGACCTGAAGCCCAGCAGCCTACCCGTTGCCGCCACCGACTCTCCTGCGAAGGAGGCGGAGCTCAAGCAGTCGGCCACCACGGTGCAGCGCACGAGTGTCCTACACACTCAAGAGATTGTAAGAGTCTCTGAACTTCATCAAACATGTTCATCTCTTTGGGTTCCTCACACGAGCTCCTCTGCTCCTCCCCCTTTCTCCCTCAGACCAAGTGGCAGGACAATCGCATGTCGACCAAGCAGGTGACCATCACGGTGACGCAGAGCATCCATCAGGTGGACAAGAACGGCAAGGTGAAGAAGTCCCTCACGACCTACGAGGTAATGAAACCCATGGACACGCTCAAGCAGGTGGCAGCTCAGAACACTTGAGGGCAGGGAGGGGGAGGAGCCAAAGACCAGCGGCGGTTGAAATGGAGCCGAGGAAAAGAAAAAGCACAGGATGGAACTCTTTTTTAAAGAAGAAAAAAATATATATACCAGTGACTCACCACCGCTTAAAATTGTTCCAACATGACTCATTTGCTTCAGGAACCGTGTTGTGAGTGAGTGAGTGTGAAATCATACACTGGTCAGTACAAACAGTACAACAACAAACGCGTTTGTTGATGCTGGAAATTCAGAAAGCAACGACTGCACTGACAGGGAGGCCACTGGACCAGGAGGCCGAGGAGATTGTGTGTGTGTGTGCGTGTGTGCGTGTGTAAACAAGTGTCTTATGACCGTTTGCGTGATTTTGTACAATGTGTTGTCGCGGTGATAGTTTATTCAGCAGAGACATTAAGCTTTATTATTAACAATAATAATAATAATAATAATAATAATAATAATAATGATATAAATTAATAATTTACAACAATAAAGTAAATTTCCAAGAGTTCCAGTCTAATACATCAAGCAGGAGATATGGAGTCATGGGTTATCGTTTGCAGCCAATGGAAATCCGACTGGACCAATCAGAATCCTCTGATGAGAAAGAGGCGGAGCTACAGCCATGATTTCGCCGATGGCCGTGGTAGTTTCATTGGAATTTGACAGTTCTCTCTTGGAACACAGGGTAAAGAACAGCACTGGACACCGCTCGGCTCCACTGGCGGTGAAGAAATCTCCCCTTTTTGAATGTGACAGACAGAATGTTCATCAATAGGCCGACATGTTTCCTTGCGTTGTCATTTTGTTCAATATTATCTCTTTTTTCGAATGTTTACAAGGGCTTTTCCCCACTTGTTTATGTGAAAAATGCTTCATGACTACATGAAATGTGACATCTGACATGTCAAGGGTAATGTGTTGGGGGTTTTTTTTATACACGTACACATACATCTTTAGCACTGGGCAGCAGTGTTTGGGGAAATACAAATATCTAGAAGGATTTAGAAAAAAACTGCAGGCAAGAAGGAAAAGCGCTCCTGATTTTATGGTGAACTGCAAATCAGAGGTTAAAAGCAACAATAGATGCAACTTGTATTAGCTCAAAGTTCAAGGAAAATGAGTTTTGATCAGATAGCACGGAAAACAGGCAAACATGCGCCTTTACAAAAAAAAAAAAAAAAAAACACTCACAGAGGGAACATGACTGGCCAGGTGAAACTGTGGCATCCCATGACTGGGCAGACAGGCCGGAGGTCAACTCTGTGGTGACACTATGTGCATCTGTTTTTCATGGTCATAATGAAAATGTCCTGATCTGAATGACGGCTCCTCCTTCTCCATCCACTCCTCTGCACTGAAGTCTGGGAAGAAGAAGCTGATCTCCCTTTGGGCCGATTCAACAGAATCTAAAAAGGAAAATAAACATTGCAGTTAGTTAGAGAAGTTAAGGGGTTTTTTTGCACCTTGACAGCTGTCGCTGTTCTACGTAATGCACTCCCTACCTGAGCCGTGCGTGGTGTTTCGTGTGTCGGTGAGTCCAAACTGTCCTCTGATAGAGGCAGGCGAGGTGTACCTGGCTCTGAACACTTTGGTCGGCCCCATAAGTTCCCTCCAGTGACGGATGGCGTCCTCTCGGGCGAGAACATACGCCCTCATCGGGCCGCTGAGGCCATGAATTAACGGAAAATAAAAAAATAAAAAAAACATCAAAAAACTGATACAAATCAGCCACAACCTGCTCCAACAGACGGTGAAATGTTTTTATCACCGAGACAGATGGTTGCAGTAACATTCTGCAATCCGGCGAGGGCGCGCGGAAGTTATTTTGAGACGCCAGCTGGGAATTTTCTGACTGATTACCTCAGGGCTGTTTTTCTAAACATATCATCACCGAAATAATCAAGCCCCTGTTGTGACGGTGCAGACAATGATTTACCGGAGGCACGGAATGGAAGCGCCGCTGCCTGATGTGTTGTTTTTCACTAGCGGTCAGGGGAGCTATGTGCACTCATTTTGTCTCGTGTCAGAGGAAGAGCAGGTGGAGATGGTGTGGAGCTTTACCTTGACATGAATTCAACAAGTCTTTGGTAGAAGAATCTGCCTGAGATGTAAAAGAAAAAGTCAAGTAACTAAATATCCTAAAAAAAAGACATACATGTATTAAATAAAACACAATATTTCAGAAATAGAACAATATGTTTAGACAAAAAAACAAACATTCAGGCATTTTTTACTGGAACTCATACAAAAATTAAAAACATGGACATATGAGAATTAAGTTATCACTTAATTAGCGCAGTTAGCACTTTTGAAGCTAATGTTTCGTTATGTGTTGTAGAAATGTCTTTTTTTTCTCTCACTCATACCTGAATGTTCAGCATAAAACCTCTCAGAGTCTTGTCTCCTCCACAGCAGATCTTGGCATCTGATAATCACAAAATTGGCGTCCAGGATTCTCTGGTGTACGGCCTAAAATGAAGGGGAAAGCAGCAGGTGAATGGCTGATTCAGTTAAGCAATCACTGATCCCAAAAATGCAACAAACTACAATGTAAAAGCAAAAATTTAAAAAGTCAACTGAAACTGTGCAGGAAAAAAAGGTGTTGGCGAACTGCATTGTGGGTACGTGCAAAGGAAATGGCCTTGCCTCCGACATGAGAGGGTGAGCTGCTGCATCCGGTTTGATGACCGCCAGGGTGAGCTGCAGCGCTTTGGACAGGCAGCGACCTGTCAGCAACATTATCTACAGAGAACCGAAAAAAAACTGTCACACCGAAATCCTGAAGGTGACAGCGGAAGTTTACGATTTATCGGTAACGGTTAGTGGCGGAATGTGTAGGCTCTCTGCTTGCTTTTAAGATAAGATTAAAGAAGTAAAACGAGGCATAAATAATTTGGATTAAATCTCGGTCATTAACCTAAATCCACAGACTGACCTCAGTTGTGATTTGTTAGGAAATAATGTTCAGTTGAATTGTTCAGAGGATGGCGCAGCACCGGGCGCCGCCATGGTGTCGCCGAAATATGAAAATATATTTAAATATATTTAATCCGTTTGCTTCTTATTGAGACGCGCGACTCTTGAATGTGGTTAGTCTGGCAGCACGAAACGATGCCGACGCTATTTTATAAATGTTAATGGCCAGGTTTTCTGTTAAATGACTCCTCCGAACCTGTCAGTCCGCTCGCCTATACTGTCCCCCTAGAAATGGAGCTGGAGCAGAAGGTTCCGCTGCTAGTGGCGCAGATTTAAAGAAAAGAAAAAAAATCCCTCTGCTATGTACTCTATGTATTACATTGTAAATTACACGCACGTTGTTATAAATCACAAGCAGATGAGGTGAGCTTTAACAATGACATATAGATTTTTTTTTTTTTTTATCTCCCATTTTGTGGAAGAAAAAATACCTCCCTTATACCAAGCGGCTATAAAGATTAATTCAATCAAACAAGGGGAAGGTTTTGTCTCTGTGGAATTTTACCAATGTGGGGAATCACACTTACAGAAGGTATTACAAATACATCGCACATTCCAGCTATGCAAAAACCGCACCCTTGAAAGTGTGTGTGTGTGTGTGTGTGTGTGTGTGTGTGTGTGTGTGTGTGTGTGTGTGTGTGTGTGTGTGTGTGTGTGTGTGACATTCAGGGAGCGAGCGAGAGAGGAAAGAGGGGATGGATGTCTGACATAGGTTTCCCCCACCTGCCCGTGTCATGTGACCGAGGCTGACACCACAGCTGTTACCATGTGGGTTATGAGTGGTGGAGGGGATGGAGTGCAGCGAGGGCGCTGGGTTGGTCGGTGGGTGAGGGGTTGGAAGTAAGAAGAGCCTGTGGCCCTACAGTATTTACAACCCATGAAGAAGAAAAAAAAAGTCAGTGTCCCATTTTGGCACATTGTATTTATTTATACTTCTTATAAGAACAAGGAGGTGTTTGGTCTCAGTTCAACCAATCAAGATGTACGGGTATAGAATTAAGGCTAAAACAGACATTGTTTTCAAAGCTGCTTGTCCTTTTTCAAAATCTATTTATACACAAGAACAAATGTGTCACCATGTTGTAAGTTGGACTTCACTGTTGTAGCCGGTTAATGTCTAAATTTAAGCCGCGTGCGCGTCTATAATTGTTTTTTCAACAGCCTCCACAACGACTTGTAACAACCAAGCAGAGGAACCTGCAGAATCTGTAACCTGACTCTTTAAAAAAAAAAACAATTAAGTTCTCTTCTTTTGTAAGTCTGTTTAAAAAATAAATAAATAAATAAACACTCGGCCATTATATGAAATCTTTGTGAGGTTTTTGTCTTTCTTTTTTTTTTTTGTTGTTGATCTTTGAGTTCACTGGGTGCACGTCTCTGTCATGGAAGTGCTGACACCAACACATGTGAAGCATGACATTGAACAGGAGCCGACTAGAGCTGTATTTGTTGTTTTCCGTACTTAACTTTAAGTTGTTTTAAAAAGTTGTTTTTCATTGATTTTGATTTCTCCAGGTTCACAGATCAGGAGGCTTCCTTCCTTTCGTCCTTTCCCTCACTCCTTCCTTTTGTTGTTTTCAGCCCAAAAAGAATTAGTCAACCCAACAGGTGGACTTTTCGGCCTTCACTGAGAGAGGCCTGGGTGGCGCTGGTCTCGGCTGACTCCTCTCCTAAACATCCTCAGCTGGGCGGCTGATTCAGCGTCACCGCTGTTTCATCTCGTCTCCTCTGCTGCTGCTGCTGCTGCTGCTGTTGTTGCTGCAGTTGTCGCTACCTTTTGGTGGCGGTTTAGAGCAGCTGATCGACGACCCCACACCCCCTCCACCACCACACCCCTTAACACACACACACACATACATACATATATATCCTCCAGGAGCCTCAGTAATGTGATTACATGTTCCACATAGCAGCAGGAGAAGATCCTCCAGTCATGGCCGATACACCAGGGGGGAAAGTTTCAGTTATTTGAGGAGATTCCAAACGGGACAGTATATTTATCCATGTCTTCCGATAATGGTGAAAGTGCTGATGATCACAGGGTGGAGTCTGTTTTAGGATTCAAGTACAAGCTGGAGGTCTTTATCTTTTGTTTAGGGGCTGAAAGACTGGGTTTTGAGGTATTTTTTCTCATTTTTCTTCGTTTTGCATTGAGGATGGCAGTCAGTCAGTGCCTTCCTGCAAACTCCTGAACTCACTGTAATGCAGATTCATTTTGTATTTAGTCAAAGCTGTCTGGATTTGTTATCTCAAGTTCTTCCATATGATTTTCCCTTATGTGTGTGTTTTTCCTCCACTTTCTATTCATTTGTAAGTCCTCATTCACTTATTTGCATTATTTATTGAAAGGTCTGATGCAGTCATATGCAAATTGAAAGTTAACTGTCCGCTGGGAACGCCGTTTATTCTCTCTGACATTGCCAGAGAACAGAATAAATCAAACCTGTTGAATAAATCAAACCAACGTGTGTAATAGTTCGCTTGAAACGCACAAACATGCGCAACCGTTTTAAAATAGTTTCCATGGTGAAATAAGACACAAGTGCGCTGGCGTTTTTTGTTTTTTGTTTTTTTTTCTGGCTTGACCTGCACGCACCTTTTTCTCGACCTCTGCCGACCTGCGACCGCAGCCTGCCTGACAATTACAACCGAGGCACATTTCAAAGAGGCACACAGACACCAGGCGCTCTCCTCTTTTAGGGCCCAATTGTTAGATTGGTGAGAAAAGCCGGGGACGTGCTTCCTGCGCCGACACCTCTGACGCTAATCAGGGGTTGCTGGGCCCCACATTTCATCCATCATAAAATACCCCAGCGCCTGCAGCGATTCTTTTAGTGAAGCCGTGCCATGCGTCGGATTGCCTCAGTCAGAGTTTCTCAACTGGTGGGTCGCGGGCCTGTATTGATTGGGTTCATTCAATTTCCAAGGGATTTTAAATATGTATTCGTGTCATTTATTTTGTAAAATACAATTAAATTAATACTTTTAATAATTTATTTACTAGGCATGCTAGAATGTGGGCTAACGTTTTTCTTTTTTGTTGAATAAATTTGTGTGCTGTGGAATAAATCTGGATCACGACTTCTTGATCAGAGAAAAATGTTTGTCCTGAGATTCCAGCAGTTGAGAACCACTGCTCTTAATAAGCCACCCCGGGAATCATTAGAAGAAGTGTTTTTTTCTGCCGTCCTTCATGACCCTCGGGCGCCTAAATCCTCCCAAGTCACGGGAAGCGGCTTGCCTTCACCTCGCCGTCACCTGTTGGCTCTCTGGGCACTAAATGCCGGCCACCCGTTGACCTTTCTGCTCCGCCGCTCCGCCACACGGGACCGGGCTCTGCCGCGACAGCTGTGTCAACCTCATCCCTGGCAACTGCCGTTGCCCACGGAAGGACAGAGGGTGGCATTAATGTCAGGCCACGTCATGAGTCAGCAGCAGCCGCCGGGGGCCGCTCTCACCCTCCACCACGTGCTAACATGTTGGTTTCTCCTTGATGCGTCGGCGTCAATTAAAATATGCAGCGAGTCTCATCGTGTCGTGGGAAAGCATCACACGGATTTCAAGTGTGCCAGCTCCTTAACGTAGCCTTGCACGCCAGCCTGGATCCCTCACGAGTTCCATCTTTGAGAGCGGAGTGAGCGCTGCCCAGGAGAAAAAGAAGCTGCTTGAGATGCTGCTCAAGAGATTAGCGTGGATGCTGTGGTCGCTGCAGTTTAATCAAAAAACACTGTTCCACTTTAATCCTGGCTAGTTTTAGCTAGAGCTAGGCTAGCTACAGACCGGCTGATATAACTAGTGTTGCCAACTTTCATTCAGAAAAATAAAGGACGCCTCCCGCAGTGCTCAGGGCCATGACCATCACAAGCCAGTGGTTCACCAGTAGTGGTAAATCATAACTTAAAATAGGGTTACTAAAAAAGTATATGGTTCACATAGTTTGAACTGCTTTGTTCCCAGTAGACATTAGAAATACGGTGCATGTTTAAAATGACATACCTTGTTTAGCTTAGCTTAGCTAAAACAAGGCACGTCATGTCATTTGGGAGCCTAGAAAGTCAAAGCTAGCGCGCCATCCATCTCCTGCATCTCCCACTTTCGCCCCTCTAAAGAACAGCGGGTTAATCTGCGAGCTTGTCCCATCCTGTGTGCGTGTGTGTGCGTGTACGGCCCTGATCTGGTGTCAGCTGCCAGGTTATTTATACCGACGGAGAGCCAATGCCGTCCGCAGTTGAAGGAACTGCTCTGGGGTTAGCCCGGCCTAAAGTCCGATCTGCCGCTCCCGGGGGGAAATTATTTCCTCCTGCCAAGGAAAAAAAAAAGTGTGTTGTGACCTCCAGCAGAAGCAGTGGGACGCTGGCAACGGTGCAGATGCTTATGACAGGGAAGGGTTGGTGGGGGGGGAACAAAGTGATTAGCAAACGGGCACCCTGGGTATGTGAGCGCAGATTAAAAATAGCCACTCTGACTCGATTCGTGGACAAGATGCAACACGACTGTTGGCGTCCGGAGTTTTGTTCTGCTCCCTTTGGTTTAAACATTGAGGGTACGAATTTGTTTTTCTGATGTCTGATGATTTGGGACACATAAGAACTAATAAAAACAGGAGATAGTTTGGCATTTCAGAGGATGAAACAAAGCCACAGAGGAGAGGCGTGTTTGTCAGCTAATGAGCCTGCGGCGCTCAGCTGTCCCATCAGAAGGAACTGAGGATTTCCATTTGCGCCTTAACCATTGTGTCCGGTGTTGGCGGCCAAGCAGTCCGTCCCCGACAACAAAAGTTACCCGATATTCCTCGCCGCCCCCCCCCGGATATATTTGGCCCAGGACACCCGGAGCTGCATAGCTGACATGAGTGGAAATGTTGCATTTGTGATGCGTCCCTGGCCGGGGGCCATGGGAAATATTGGAGCAACTGTCGAAATTAGACAACATCCTGCGGCAGAGGGGGAGAAAACGGGAGCAACAGGGGATGCGGTGGCGGTGGGCGGCGGGTGGTGGCGGCGAGCGGTGGCTATTTGTGGCCGGCGAGCGCCGCGAAAATAGCGAGACGATTGGGTTTCAATATAAGCCCCCCAACTCTGAGCCGGAGCTTTCTGTGAATGAGGCCCCGGGTTCCTATCACACCCAGGCCTGCTGCTGATTTTAGAACACAGGTGTTGACCTTAGCCGAGCGAGCGGCTTGTGCTTGCAGCAGAGGAAAATGAACCCTCCCCACCCAATACCCTAAACCCGTCCCCCCTCCGGGGTCCATTGGATGTTCCCTGGTGACATGGATCTTTCATAGCGTCCAAACATTGAAGGCATCTTAGGTAGTATGTGATCGTCTGCTATACAATAAATGGCGAGAGGAGGGAAAAAAAAAAAAGTTATTTTCCCACCTTTCCTCCCAGAACCACCACAAAACCAACAGCTCTTTTTCACAATAACTTAAAATCTCTCTCACTCCACCTTTACTGGCCGATCGCTGTTGCTGCGTCACAATTAATCAAAGCATTTACCACATTTGGTGGTTGTTGCCGCCGCCACGTCGAGGGGCCAACGTCACTTTTTCCTACAGCAGTAACGGTAAGCGACACCGTTTAGTGGAGCCCAGAAAACGCAAACTGGGGGATGAAACCCAAGCTGGGCTTCAGCTGTGACTCGTGGCCTGCTGCTGGAGCTGCTGTTCGGACCGTGTGCCCCCCCCCCCCCCCCAAGACCCAATAAAACACGCCCAGTGTGCAGTTGCTTCCTTGTTCCTTGCTCTGCCTCACCCCCCCGACCCTTAACTTTTTTTTTTCCTGCTTTTTCTCTCTCTCCCTCCAAAAAGGCAGCCATTGACATTCAATGTAAAACACCCCCACCCCCTGCGTGAGTGTGTGTGTGTGTGTGTGTGGGGGGGGGGGGGTTGATCAAGCAGAGGGGAACGGCCGAGGGGGGTGTAGGGTGTCTCGAGCCCAGTGCGAACAGCTGAGAGGTGTGATTTCACAGGCTGGCTCCCCCTTGTCAGGGCCCTGATTGGGCCGGACAGGAGGCGCAGGAGAGGCCCGGGGCTTCTAAAGGACACCAACAGGTGGGAGGCCGCTTTGGAGGGGGGCGCTATCCCGGCGGGATAGAAAAGGCCGATGTGCAAGGCCTGCTGTGGGCACAATCCAGCGCTTGCAGTTGGAGGAGGTTGTGGTTGGGGAAGCCGGGGGGGAGGCTGAGGACCGGAGCGGGCGGCCGGCACGGGACAGTCGGAGGCAGGTCAGCGGGCAGTTTAGCCGACGGGCGGTTCGATTTTTAGTGTTTTTGGGGGGTCGAGATCCACTTAAATCTGACTTAAGTCCTATTGGGTCACCAACAAGATACTTAGCTCTGATTTTCATCTGTGTTTACCCACAAGGGAGGTTTTCTTACTTCATGATCCACTTTTTTGAGGCATTTTTTTTTTTTTTTTTCTTAAGTTTTCCTCGCCAATAGGAGCGCCATGTGGGTGTCCTCGGGCCAGCTGTTCCACTTTCCTGTTGTAGGGTTTTTATGACAGAGGCCTGGCACCTCTGACAGGTGAGGGAGGGAGAGAGGAGATGAGGGGGGGATGAGGGGAGACTTGAGGTGCGACGCAGGAAAGAAACTGACCATTTGCCTCGGTGTGTTAGAGCTGTTAGGGAAGAGCGGTAGGCAGAACTCACAAGGGGCTCAGAGATCATCAAACCACGAGAGGAGACGCAGCAGACTTGAACAGGTGAGTTTTGAAAAAAAATATACTTTTTTTTTTTTAAATTGCATTTTGCAATCATTTGATGTTGAACTTTTCTTTTGTAACACGTGCAAAGATGGGACGTCAGCAGCTTCATTCAGGCCAGAGTGCCAGTATCTCCTTTTAGCATCATTAGCATGAAATACAACTGCAGAGCCTCAGAGGCTGATTTACAGGCTCCAGCAAACTGACAACCAAACATAAAAAGCCAGAGGCAACTTAAAGTTCCAAAAAAAAAAGCGCGCGCACACATATGGACACACACACACACACACACACACACACACACACACACACACACACACACACACGTGTCAGAGCAGCATTGGGCCAGATTGTCTTGCCTCTCCATATGTGTGTAAGAGTGACTATGAATGGGCGTCTTTGTGTCCCGAAATCCAGTTGTTGCCCCTTGTGACGACATGCTTCCTTATATCCCCATATTAATACACCACTTATGGAATGTAAGGAAGTGTGTGGTTTCAAGGGGCCTTGAGCAGCAGCAACAGCAGCAGCAGCAGCAGCAGCCGCCACACCGGCTCGAGGCATTCCTGCACACATGCCTGCATGCGCCTCTTTGTTTTAGGAGCTGGAGGGGCGGAGTTGGGATTTTATGATCCCGCGCGCGTGTTTATGTGTGCGTGTGTGTGGCAGGACGACAGGTGAGGGGCCTGTTCCCTCCGCGGCCTCCGCTCAGGCACGTGCACTGTTAGCGATACTCCCGGGGATCTGCTGATGACTGGGTCTGAAGGCCTTTCTTTGAAAAAAAAAAAAAAAAAAAAATCTCCCACCACCGTTGACAGTCAAGGAGGATTGACGGACCGCAGCTGTCACCCATTATAGGCAACACGGGGCTCTGGGAAGAGGAGGCAGAGCAAGCGGAGATGTTGAGCTGTCACCAAGGGGGAAGGGTCGCTCCCCATGTGGGCTGCTTTTAGAAAGAAACGGGCTAATATGACAGGGCCGCCGGGGTCCCTGCACCTCTGAACATGTAGATCTGTTGGCCAGGGGGAGATTTATGACTCCTTTATAAAAGATTTTTCTCTTTCTGCTCCACCAGGTAAGGATGAAGAGGAGGTGAAGACTGCCCTCAGATGAAGTCCAACTTCTACCCTCCTTGGTTTTCCCCCTTCAGTTCCCTACCCCCTCCTCTCCCTTGCTTCCTCCAACCTCTGTAACCTTCCCACTTCCCCCTTCCTTTCTGCATGACCCCCCCGCCCCAGTCCTCCTGCCCTAGTCTGGCTCATGCAGCTGAAGCAACACGCCTTGCTGTGGCTGGTCAAACGGAACCAAGTCAGGTGTTTCTGTGAGGTTTGGTCCCCTTCAACCAGCTACTGCGCCGTGAATTCAGTCAGCAGACACCAGCGTGGACGCAAAGACACAGTGGTGACAGCCAGATTGTTTCTTCTTCTTTTTCTTCTTCTTCTTCTCCTCCGTGGTTTATTGGTGTTGTTTTTGACTTTTTTTTTTACCCCCTTTATATGACAATGGATGTTAATAAAAGACTGCTGACAATATGCTACGATGATTAAAAAAAAAAATTTCAATAAAGGTTTAAACTGGATTGAAAAAGAAGTCATCTTTGCAATTTCACAAGGAAAACCTTTTTGCTGAGTTTCTACGGGATGATTAAAACACAATGGGCTTTTCAGCTACACCCTCACTGAACAAAAGAATTGTGAAAACCCTTGAGAAAGAAAGTAAAAGGGCTAATGAGGCTTATGTGCTAAAAACAACTTAATCAGCTGTAGAATTTGTTGTGTCAAAAATTAGAGCAACAAAAAAATAATTGTGTTTTAAAAAAACACGAACATGAAAAATAACAATGATGAACAATATTTTTTGATGAATGCTCAGTCAGTGCTTAATAAGTAATATGCAGGTGTGTTTTGCTTGAGGTTGACACAGTAGCCTTGAGGGTTCTTTTTTGTTTGGGAGACAATACCACACAAATACGTCTAAATTTAGTATATGTACTACAACTTGGCTGTGCCATTTTTGTGATCAAAAAAGTTCACAACAAAAGGTCCATTGTTTAGATTTATCTCCCAATAGAAGAAAGCATTTAGCAAACAATGTCAGGGTCAGTCCTTGTTTTCTGAAAGGTTCAGCTTTATCACACATCTTCCTTACACTCACTGTGAAGCTAAAGATACTGAAACCCCATGTACCCCAAGCCAAGTACTTTCTGGGATACTAGTGGTATACATGTAGTTTTGTTTTTGTGTTGTTTTTTTTTTTTAGTACAAAAGCGCGTTGCTGCCACACTAGAAGATAAAAATCAGGGCTCAGTATCACGTAATAACGTGAAAACTATCACGTTTTTACGTGATAAATTTCACATTATAAAATGAAAATATAACATCATTTCGTGAAAGTTTCACGTGTTTAAGTGACAATTTTCACGAGATAACGTGATAGTTTTCACGTTATAACGTGATAGTTTCACGTTGTAGCATGATACCGAGCCCTGTTTTTGTTTCTAGTGTGGCAGCAATGTGCTTCCGTAAGATAGAGATATTTCTACACACACAGAGTGCAGCGTTGTACAGCCGTTTTTATTAATTGGCGGTTGCAGAACTCCCTTTGCCCACACGGTGGCAGTAAACATTATCTGCGGTGGCACTTTCTGCCACAGCAGGGGAAGTGAAACAGGCCCGTAAACATGGATGACACCGGAGGGACAGGTGAGTCTGTGAGCGAGTTAAAGCGGGACGCTGTCAAATTCCGCTGACATTAGAGGGACTCCGCCGCGGCTGCGGCAACTAAACGTGCCGCCCGTTGTGTTTCCGTTTGGGCCATAGTCCGGGCTTGGCTCGCAGTCAACTTATTCTGCCATATGCTCGCGATGCTAACGCTAGCCGTGCTGTCAACAGGCGAGCTGACGCTGCCGCGGCGACACGGAGCAGTTTTCACGGCCGACAGCGTGATGGTAGTTGTTGCGTCATCTGCGCTTCTGGTTACTATCACGAGGGAAAAACGGAAAGAAAGACGTAGACCGCCACGCTTCTTGTTGCCGACTCAGGCTGACATCGAAGCAACTCGACCCGCTGGGGATAGTAGCATGATGCAAACCGGGGCATGTCCAGTGACACACTCTCACACAAGCACGTTAGAAGCGTCAGCACTCAGGGACGGGGTTCTGTCATCACCGCTCGGGGTGTCCGAAAGCGGAATAATTACGCGAGAGAACCAGATGTTTGTTCATGAAACCATTTACTTGTGTTTTTCAGAGGGCCCTGAGAGGACGGAGGACATTGAGAAAGCCAAGGTGAGGGCCAGTGTTATGTCCCATCTGGTTTCCAATTTAATTGGTTTCGAATTCAAACTGTTGCAGATGCGTTGCACGTTTGTGGATTTCTGACGAGTCTGCAGCTATTCGGCAAGGAAACCAGTTAAATTGGAAACCAGTAGGGACACACAACACTGGAGTGTGTCTCAGTTTCACAGAGTTGCGTTGAAACAAAGCTACGTCCTCCCGCAACCCTGTCATTTTTACGTCTTGATTTTTCAGAAAGAAGGCAAAGATCTGGCCAAGGAGGAGAAGCAGCGGCTGAGGAAAGAGAAGAAGCAGCAGAAGAAGGGCAAAGAGAAAAAGGACGACAAGGCTCCACAGGAAGGCCAGAAGGAGAAGAATGCTGCCGGTTCGGCCGCCCCGGCTCCGCCGCCTCCCGCCCAGCCAGCTGCTCAGAAAGGTGCGTGCAAACTCTTTGTTGGCTGCTTCATCTGTAGCTGCTCACAGTTGTTACAATTAAGAAGGGGCAGTGTAATTTTGTCCTCAGCCTGCAGGAGGACCTCTTTGACATCACTGTCACCCCCAAATGGCTTTGATCATTCTCTCAGTATCCTGTAGCTGGTCGCTGTAAGTTATCCACTATCTCTTCTCCGCACTAACTCGTCTTCTTCGTCTCTCGCAGCTTCCCCAGCAGTGCCTGCTCTCGCTCCCGTGCCTGTCTTGGAATCTGCGACCCCGGCTGACAAACCAGCCAAGAGCAAAGCAGAGTTGAAGGCGGAGAGGAGAGCCCGGCAGGAGGCCGAGAGGGCCTCCAAACAGAGCAAGAAGGCCGAGCCGGGCCAGCTGGCGACCGCGGGCAAACCCAAAGTGCAGCCTAGTGAACCAGGTACTGCCACGTCCTGACCTCCCACTCTTGTCTGATTTAATCTGAATCGTCTGTCGAGACATTTGTGTTTCCATTTGTGTTCAGTCGTGAAGAGAATCTCAGAACATGTCCAGGCCGACAACCCCGAGGTTCTAAGGAAACTGGCAAAGAAGCTGGAAAGACAACAGGTTAGCAGCTTCTGGCTCTGCCAAAATCGACTCACTGCTCACTACAGTCTTGAAGGATCTTGTGACTTTTTTTTTCCTGATTTGCATAACCATTCCGGAGTTTCACAGAGGAAAAGATTTCCACCCTGTTGGGTTTTTAAACAACTCACATACTCAGTAACCATAACTGCACGTGACTGTACCTAATATTTCTTTCAGACGCCAGAAAATAATGCTGCTACAAAGGTTAAGGTCTGAACCTTTTGAGTGTGTGCCCCTAATTTGGCTAACTGAGTGTTAAAGCTGTCATTGTTTTTGACCTGGCCACTAAATAAAAGTGTGTGATTGAGTGGTTTGTTCCAGTGAAACAGAGGCGGTAAGTTGGTAACCCACCAACCATCGCTGAGCTATTTGCTGTGCAATTTGTTGCAGTATTGTCTGTACGTTGTGTGTTTATAACAAAAATCTTCACCTCGCCTTCCTTTTGAATATATACTCTGGTGTTTACGACTCGAAGAAGCCCATTGAATTTTTCCTGTCAACGTATTTGGTGCAACCAATTATGTTGAAGACATTACAGTAGCTTTTGTCTCTGAGTCCCTCTCTGATCCTCTTCCTCTCCAGATCCCCCCGCGGTCAGACTGCGGTCACAAAGTCAGCTTGTTTTCTCATCTCTATCAGTACAGTCGCAAATCCCCTCTGACACAGCAAATTGGGTAAAGTGGAAGAAGAAGAAGAAAAAAAAAAAAAAACATGTCAATGATGGTTTTTGACAAGGCAATCATCAATGCGTGCTGGTTTGTGCCACTGCAGCATTCCCTCCACCGTGATCCATCCTGCCATCGTCCGACTGGGTCTCCAGTACTCACAGGGAATTGTTGCAGGATCCAACTCTCGCGCCGTCGCCCTGCTGCATGCCTTCAGACAGGTATGAGTGGATTCTGCAATGAGCTGCCGCCAACCAGCAGGGGCGCTATTTGATAAACTTTATGATTTTCTGTATTTTTTCGCCACAAGGTAATAAGGGACTACACCACTCCTCCTAATGAGGAGCTGTCCAGAGACTTGTTCAACAGGCTCAAACCTTATATCAGGTACGAAAAACATCTCCCGGGTTTCACCAGGTGATTGAATTGATTCCACTGGATTGCGCTCCTGATCTTCTCTCCCTCTTGTCATTCGCAGTTTTCTGAATCAATGTCGCCCCCTGTCGGCCAGCATGGGCAACGCAATCAAATACATCAAGAAGGAAATCTCCAACATTCCCAGTTCCTGTAAAGAGGAAGAGGTTGCGACACCGCTATGTCTCGATTCCGATATCATGGCTCCATGTCAGTGATTTGCAGTTGACACGTCTTCCCCTTAATGTGACCTCTTCTTCTGTTTGCAGGCAAAGAGCTCGCTGCTCAACTGCATCGAGTGCTACATCAATGAGAAGATCATCCTGGCTGCTAAAGCCATTGCCAAGTACTCTATTGAGAAGATCAATGATGGGGATGTCATTCTAGTTTATGGATGGTGAGTGAAATGTAACGGTCATCAATACAATTTGTACTTTTTTTGCATTGTTTTTGCTTCAATTTGCTATGTAATATAATAAACACATGAGCTGAGGCTGCGTGACGGGGAGAAAATGTCTTCTTTCCATTTCCAGCTCGTCTCTCGTCAACCACATCTTGTGCGAAGCTTTCGAGAAGAACAAGAAGTTCCGCGTGATTGTGGTGGACAGTCGGCCGCGGCTGGAGGGCCGCGAGGCCTTGAGACGCCTGGTCCAGAAGGGCATCAGGTGCACCTATGTCCTCATCTCGGCCATCTCCTACATCCTTCCAGAGGCAAGAAAAAAAACAACTCTTTTCTCTTGTTTCCAGATCAGAATGCTTCATGTCTTCTCTCTGACTCTTGAATATCTCATTAAAACGTCTCCGCCACGCAGGTGTCGAAGGTTTTCCTCGGCGCTCACGCCCTGCTGGCCAACGGCTACGTCATGTCTCGCGTTGGAACGTCGCAGATCGCCCTGGTGGCTAAAGCCTTTAACGTGCCTGTGCTGGTGTGTTGCGAGACCTACAAGTTTTGCGAAAGGGTGCAAACGGATTCCTTTGTTTCTAATGAACTAGGTAAGAAAAGAAAAAAAGACATAAATCACCCATTTCATTTTTCTTAGTTTTGCTTATTTGTGTAGCTGTATTACATTTTGTTTTTCGCTGTTTATTTTTCCTCAGATGACCCTGACGACCTTATTGTGAGCCGTGCAGGGAAGACCCACTTGGAACGCTGGCAGGATGTGTCCTCACTCGGCCTCCTCAACCTGGCGTACGACGTGACGCCGCCCGATTTCGTGGATCTGGTAATCACCGACCTGGGAATGATCCCGTGCACCTCGGTGCCTGTGGTGCTCCGAGTGAAAAACGTGGACCAGTGAGCGAACCACTACCCGTCTCTCACATCCACCTCATTTACTGTTTTTTTTTTTTTGCTTTCGGACGGACTTTGTGTGCTGGAATGCTTGGACTTGAGGCGTAATAACCGTGCATTTGGCATGTAATAAATATATAACTGAAACGGAATTCACATTTTAAAACAGCGTCCATGTGTGTTTAATATGGTAACAGAGAAAAATGACAGTGTGATATGTGACAATGTGACAATGGTTTGACGAAATTAATTTAATGGCCAAGTCAAAAATAACGAACCGGCGTTGTCACTCCAACTTCAACACATTTTTTTTTTTTTTTTTTTTTTTGCGTCCGCTACCTAAAACACAATGAGACACATTTGCATGGATTCATGTTGACTGTAGTTTCATGGCGAAAGTGAAAATGTGCAAAACATAGCAGCCATAACAAGTGTCAGTAGTGAGGGCACCACCTGTTTAAACTGACCTTTCTGAGTTTTACTACATAAACCGCCCCAAGTAAAGTACATGCTCACCTTGTGGTTAAGTATTTCCCTCTCCTCTGAAACAACTGGTATATTTGGCACGAACGATAAGAATCTATTTCATGAACACCAGGATTTTTTAAAAAAAACATTCAAGTCGTTAAGAGTGTTTGTCTTAAAGAAGAAAAAAAAAAGCTACATAAGTGAATCATATACTGATGGCCTTTAAAACTGCATTTAAAGTATAAACAACATAAAAATCCAGTGCCAGCTAAATCGGTTTAAAATGTAGCCGAATTAGTTTTTAAATATAAATTACTTCTCAAAGAGGCCGGTGTGCAGCTGAGACCTATTTGTCAGCATTTCCTTTGGAAAAAAACTAAACCACAGGTCGGTGGATCGTTGCACTCAAAAGAGCAACTTCAGAGCGACTTCACGTGACGCCTCTGGGTGAACCACAGCAGGAAGGAGATGACCACCGTCGAGGCTCCGAGGGGCGCGATCACCTGGAGGGCCGGGAACTCCCCCTGAAGCCCGTTGGAATCACGCAAAACGCAACGTTATGACAGTCATAACAGAAAGATTTGTAGGCCGCTTTTAACGTAACAAAAAACAGGCTAAAGAGCTTAAACGTAAGTCCGTGAAAGCCGTTTGCGTAACTGACCTCTCGGAGACATTTGTAGCCGTGATGGTTGCCAGCACAGCTGCACTCAAAGAAGCCTGGGCCGTAGGGGGCGCACAGGGAGTTGGCGGGACAGTCGATGGCTGAGGATTGTTGACAGGGGTCAGCAGAGGGTTTCAAGTTTTAACGCGGCATCTTGAAAGAATCAAAGATCGGAACTTACACATGTGTCTGGTTTGGTTGCACAAATCTTTCTGGCCTTCACAAAGACGATTTCCGTCCCTCACCTCCACCCTCTCCCAGGATGCATTACCCCCGGGGCAGGGTAGGTCTGCGGGCAGAATCCTGCAGAATCAAAGAAAATTTGCAGCACTTGATTGCTATGCTATTAAGATGGCTGTAAACTTTAAAGTTTTTATGACCGGCAGACTCACGTGGAATTTAGGTCGACAAATCCTTGAAAGGTTGTGTTACTGATGTTGGCAATGGGGTTGAGAGACAGGTCTCTGCAAAGCAAACATTCAAAATAACACCGAGTGAAAGTGTCCCGACACTTTTTAGTGCATTCTGCAAAAAAAAGGAATGAAGTAGACCTACACTATAACTGCTGTTGAGGCTCCCTGAAGATCCCCCACATGACTGAGCAAACAGTTGGACAGATCCAACCTGAAACACAAACCAATGAAGAGCTAGCATTAGAAGAAATCGTATTCAAACTAAATTAGCCTTCTGTGAATGTGTGAAGTGGTAAATGTGAACAATCGAGTTGCTGTGCAAGGTTTCAAATAGCCTGACAAAAATAAACAGACAGTGAAGCAGAGGAACAGGTTTTTCTTGAACAACTTGAAGTGTTTCGTTTTCATCTGGCAAAGGGCCATAAAGCTAATAGTGACTCAGCCGCGTCCTCCGCAACCTCTCACCATCACAGAATCACAACGCGCAAAGGCGACTCGTACCCGACGATGACGCGTTCAGGGTCGCTCGCGTTGTCATTTCTCACACAGCAGCGTCCCTCGATCCGACCAGCGGCCAAGGAGCAGAAGCGACTCACCTCCGTGCCGTTCAGAACTGTCCCCTTGCACAGCTGACATACCTGGGATCACACGGCATCGGGACGGACAGGGTGCAACAAACAACGTCATTATCATCATCATCTTCAACAACAAAAACAACAACAACGCGACAGCTGTGACTGGACATCCGAACGCGTCGCAATTTTGTGTGAAATTTCACTGGGTGTGATAAAACGCCACCGTTCCACCACTGGGGAAAGACATCCTGTTCTCACCTGCAGGTCACTCAATTGAAAACTCGAATAAAAACATAAATTAAGAATAAAAACGAACGCTGCAGGCTCCAGCTGGCTGCGCCCAGCTCTCATTTTCGTCAACTGAGGTCACGTGACCTCGCTTCTGTATTGGACATGTGACCGGAAGCCAACCCGGAAGCACTTTGGCGATGCTGTTTGCGTTCGGATTTACGCATACTCAACGTAATACAATTAGGACGTGAAAACCCAGATTAATAAATGGTCCGAAGCTTGTGAAAATGATTGAGACTTGCCATAAGAAATCAATCAACACAAACTATACATCGAAATTGTTAAAAGCTCTCTGTTTTTCAATTTAGAATGTATTCTTTGTAACTAAGCTCTTTGATGAAAGAATATTGTGTATAATAGGTTTTCTGGAATAGTTGAGAATAACAATAAGGCATCTTTTTTTCTTAAACGTGGAATGAATTCTTACTACCCTTTTACTGTCACTTCGGTTCGTACCAAGTCGAGTGGGCATTCCCAACTGAAACCACTTACTTAGAATTTAAAATATATTCCTATAAACAGGACTGTTGTATCATCTCGAGACTGTAGTTGAGTATAGCCTATCAATTGTTATATGATTTTTGGATGGTATATTCCGTCTTCTACCCAGCAGGTTTGTGTTTGCTTAATTCCCAGAAAGGAATCCCCCCCGGTTAATAAAATCAGGTGGTAGAGTCCATGAGGATTGTTGCATCGCCTCCTGATGGGCCACCAGATACAGTGGACGCAGAACGATCTGGCGAGGCTGGTTCCCTGTGCCTCCTTTTCCTGCTTGCAGCTCATTTTTATCTATGACTTTCATCCGTCGGCGTCTAAATTTTCCTGGGGTGAATGTAGAAGACGTTCAAAACCAAAGCAAAACCACCTTTCTCAGTGTGAACTGTCTCCAATTGCATTTCGGGAGGTTTGCTCGCGGCTCTGCGGCGCTGTCTGATTTTTTTTTTCTTGTAGGAACAAACTGCACCTTTTTTTCTAATCCGGAAACTTTATGTGGTTGCGCCAAAACGAATAGCGCCGCTTGCGTAGGTTGACACGTATTTATTTATTTATTTTTCCCCTGAACGGGACGTTAAGTAAAAACATTTCCCCATCTCCTTTAACGTGAGTGAAAGCGATATAATTTTTTTTTTTTTTTTTTTTTTTTTACGTCAACGGTGAAGGTGTAATTGCCCAACACTTGCAAATATGGCTGCTGCGGGGACGGCGGCGAGAAAAGTTTGACAGTGACGTGGGAACAAGTTTGACGCGGATGCCAGTCGGCACACGACTTTGTCGGCTGAGATAGCGAAGTCGTCGACACATTTGCCCACCGCTTTTTCCCGGGACTTGGCTGGTGGATGAGCCGAGCAGGAGCCTCCTCCTCCTCCCCCCCATCTCTTAGTCACCAGACAGTCACTGCGGTGGACTTTTAGTGGGCAAACTGTCTTCTCCGTCGTCGTCGTCGTCGTCTTCTTCTTCTACTACTCTATCCTGAGCTGACTTCGGACAGCGGAGTGTGTCGACTTAAAGGAAGCAAGAACAAAAAGCAAAGCAAAAATGCATTTCTCTATACCCGAAACGGAGGTGTGCTCGGGAGAGAACGGCTCGACGTATGTGGTGAGTGTTAATTCTCCTCATTTCTTCCACGTCTCCGCTCACTCCCATTAAAAAGCCGGTTTGAAACGCCACAAGTCGCCGTTGCCGATGACCATCTGCTGCTCCAGTTTGTTTGTGTGACACTGCGAAGTGTCAACACAGACCAGACAGACCAGCAGTCTGGTGCAACGACCTGTGCTCGCAGAGACGACCAATAAACAGATGTTGCGTTTTAATTATTATTATTCACAGGTGTTTTTATTTTTTACTGCTGTGAATTGGGTCAACCTGAAAGCGCTCGACGCGACTTGATCCTTGTGCATTCAACTCCTGGCAGCACTGCATGTTTATTGTCCCGGCCACTTAAGAAAGACTCTTAAAATCCACACCCTGGTTCTCAACAGAGTAAGCTTTGTTTTTACAGGGTTGACTCTGCACTTGCGTGTTTCTTTCCTTCTCTTTTTCTAACCCTTCTCAGTTTTTGCTACCCTGAAATCTCAAAGCACCGACGGTGGTTTACTGAAGACCTGAAACCAAAAACGTTGGTGCAACTGTACCTCAGACCTTCAGCCGAGGTTTATTTATTCGGCCTTTATGAGAAGAAGTCATTGTTTCTGGTTCCCGTTGTCTGGCTTTGGCTGCAGACCACGATTTTTCTTTGTTTGCATTGTGTTCAATTTTGTACTTGACCTCAAAGTTTGACGTGGTACATTTGCAGGAGAAGCCCAGCTGGATAATGTGCACTCTTTCAGTGTAGCAGATTTAAAACCTCCACGCAATAAGTTAAAACGTGGCCCCGGCCAGGACAGTCTGGCATTAAAAGACGCCTGCGACACAAAATTCAAGGCCATGGGTTTTTTTTTTCATTCCCTCCTGAGTAATTTTGAGGACGGCGCTGGCAAAACGTGCACCACTGCCGACAGCCCCTGCAAAGCGGACTTGCCCATGAGCAGCGCGAGTTGGTGGCACCGTTGCTAGGAAACAGCGTGGGTTTGGTCTGCTCCTGGATATGATGGGATCGCCTAATCCTCTATGCCTTTTTCCAAAGTCGGTCTGTGGTTTGCCGCTTAAAAGTGGCTCAGTGTCATGTGACCTCTCGCTCGCCGCAGTCGCACACCTGCGAATAGTCGGTCCTCTTTTTGATTAGGTGGTCTCCAGGGATGCCGGGGAGGCGAGGAGTCAGGAGGGGGGTGGGGGGGGGGGATCTCAGAATCTGCTCATTAATATTTCAAGATGTCATTGTGTTCACTTCCCACGCTGGCTTAAGAAGCCCCGCGGGTGTTTCTGAATACGAGATGCGCTCAACGCAGCTGGACGCTGAATTATTATTATTTTATTCACCTTCCACTGCACCTCTGCAAACACCTTCCTCTCCCTCCCTGCCCGATGCGTCTCTCGGAACACTTTCGGTCAGTGGCAGCGCTGCTGCTGCTGTGGCAGTGACTGTAAAAGCTGCGGTGTGACACCTCTCAGCTGGCTGTCGTGTGACCTTCCTCCCACAGGTCCGCAGGAAGGGGACTTTGCTTTGCGATGCCCTGAAAAGCCTGACCCTTGGAACTAGACGCATGGTCACTGAATCTGCTGAATATGCAACCAGTGACCAGAAGACTGCAGGTTTCTTGTGTGTGTTTTTGTGCGAGTGCACAAGCTTTTCGTTTGCATCCGATTGTGCAGCCGGTTTCTCTCTTTGTGTGTTTGTACCTGGCCGAGGCCCAGAGGTAATACTTACCGGCGTGCGCTCATCAGTTTGAAACCTGCAGTGTATAATTACACCCTCATCCAGATCACTTCTGAAACCATTACGAAAAAAAACCCAAACGCATTCCACCTCATTAAACTCATTTCATCCCACTCGGGCGTCCTTGTTCAGGGAAGGAAGGAGCCCGAGAAGTCGCTTTACCGAAAACAAAAACTGTGTTTTCTCTTCCCGGTATGTATTGTCATTAAAGTCCAAGCAGAGAATCACAATGCATGACTGCGGTCAGACGTATTGTTTCGGAGCTGGTGACTCGAAAAGGAAGCACAAAAAAAAAGGGCAAGCAATCACAGTGGTTGAAGGGAAAAATAACAGCAGGACTTTTTTCTTCTTCTTCTTTTTTTTTTTTTTTTTGCGTTTTTTCAGGCACACTCACTCTTCCTTCCTTCCTGCCTGATTACTGCCTACTTGTACATCTTTCACTTCTTCACCCTCTGGAGCCTTCCGCTTGTTTTTTCCCCAGTTGACTTGAGCCACTCACCGCGCTGTGCAGCGAGGGCTCTTAACCTTTTATTATCCCGCCCCTCTGCCGGACACACTGCCCTCTGCGCTGGCTAAAAATATGCGAATGGGGCTGAAGCGGAAAAGAGATTAAAGCCTGATAGTTTGTGCTTTCGCACCCAAATGGGAAAACTCTTAGGCAAACATGCAGCCTGCACTTCCTTTCATCAGCGGCCAGCGTGGCGCGGAGCCCGAACCGACGCTAAATAGATAATGAAAGAGAGTTTTCACATAATCCAAATGGTGTAATTATGGTTCAGTGCTTAATAGATTTTAATATTCCAAGTCTCGTATTTCAGTGTCTGTGGCCGGGAAAAGGAAAATATTGACCTTTTTTATGTTTAGACGGAGAGCTCCGCTCCAGACGTCTCGCTTCGTCCTCAAAACACCCTGGAGGTCGGATGAGACGCGGCTGCGAAAAAAAAAACAAAAAAAAAAAACAACTCGGCAGTTCCCAGCGAGCGACGTTGGAATAAAGAGGCTTTGCTTTTGTTTGAGACAATGTTTGGGTGGGGTTTCTGGGTCAGAGAGCATCTGCGTCAGCGCCAGGAGCCACGAGACGGTTGCGGTGCCGCAGCCGAGATCGATGTTCTTCACCGTCGAGGGGTGATTTTTACAGGAAGTGATGGGTCGGACGGATGTGGAGGGTTTCTGTCACCGGACTGGCCCGGACCTATTCATGTCGCCGACGAGCAGGGGCCACCGCAGCGGTGGAATGGGCACAATTTGGCCCGTGGGTTCAGCGGTGAACAAAAAAAAACAAACAACACTGTTCTTGTAAACGGCTCCATTTGCGGTTCCGTGTTCGAGCAAACCGGGAGTCATAGCAAGAATTTCAATTTATTTATTTCTAAGAGGACAGTGTACAGTGTGCAGGACCCTGGTTTTGCAGGGATGTGATTGTACCCAATTTCAGCCAGAGGCTGGTTTACATTGGTGGTCCCCCTGCCAGTGGTTACTGGCACTGTAACTTTAAAAGATCAACAACAGTAAAGAGCAACAGTAATAAGACAGTAATATAGCAATACAGCACAATGGCAATACACAATCATTAAAATAATAAAATAAAATAAAAGTGAGAGTAGAAGAACGGGCAAACAAACAAGCCATAAAAACAAAGAGGGAGGTTTTAAATTCTCTGTATTCTTCGTATTTCCCAACTTTCAGCCACCAACTCTGAGGTTCACCTCCGAGGCAGCGGCGTTTGGATAGTTGGCTTCAGTTCCCGCCGGTGCGGAGGAGTTGAGAAACAGCATTTCCTGTTCTGTCTGGCAAAACACTGGGCTCTCGCTCTCTCTGTTTTTGCAACAGTAAATAAGGAAGTGTTTTTTTTTTTCAGTTTTGAGGATTGTGGGGGGAAAAGTTCATCCCCCCCTTTGGAAGTGGATTGACAAGTTCACACATTCCTTTTGTTTTGGCTCGTCGTAAATGCGTGTGGAGAACTGAGACGACAAACCTGCGGCTGCTTTTGAAGAAAATCACTTGTCAGATTTAACAAGTTGAGCCTGGAAATATTTATTTTTGTGTCCAAGAATTTGCTTCAGTTTAATTGCTTCCGCATTTTAATTCAGCCTCTTTTTCACTTCTCTCCACAGGCCTACAACATCCATGTCAACGGCGTGCTGCACTGCCGGGTCCGCTACAGCCAGCTCCTGGGCCTCCACGAACAGGTAGGTGTTGGTGCAGCCCGGTCAACACCGGTGTTCATTTTGTCGATGAAAAATTTTCATCATAAAACGAGCCGATAACTAAATAAAAAGCAGCGTTGTGACCTTTCCTCCGTCTCTGGGGGTCGATACCTCGGCTTTTGCTGCTTTATTTATTTTTTAAAAATCTTTTTTGAGTTCAAAATGTTTCATGTCAGCCGAGCAGCCTTTCAGAGGAGTTTAAAGGAGGCGGCTGGAGGGATGGAAGGAATGTTCTCTGCCTTTCTTTCCACCTCACCTGCAGAGGGAAACGCAAAGGAGGCAAAGTGCACAGAGCAGCTCTGCAGTGGCTGCCTGGGCGAAGCCGCTGTGAGAGCTGCCGTTGTGCCTCCCACAAGCATCTTGTTTATCTGCATGGTTATTTATTCCTCAACTACCTTGCTACCTACCTCGCATGCATTGACTTGCAGCCTAGCGTTTCTCGTTTTCTAAGCCAGCAAAATTTCATTTTGTTTTAGTCGATGAATTTTTGTTTAGTTGTCGTCTCGTTTTAGTCAGAACAAAAGGTTGTTGACAATAAGAAGAAATTTTTTTTTTCCAAGCATGGTTTAGCTGCAAAGCCCTTGGTGTGTGTGTGTGTGTGTGTGTGTGTGTGTGTGTGTGTGTGTGTGTGTGTGTGTGTGTGTGTGTGTGTGTGTGTGTGTGTGTGTGTGTGTGTGTGTGTGTGTGTGTGTGTGTGTGTGAGACAGGTGATGGGCAACAGGATGTGAGGTCGGCAGACTCTTTAAAGAACCTCTGCAGGGCTTCCTGCTGCTTCATGCTCTTGACCCTTCAACCCTCTCCTCCTCCTCCTCCTCTTCAGCTCCTCACCCTCGACGTGTTTGATGCTTTTTGTCCTCGGCTGTTTTGACGCCTCCTCCTCAGCTGCGTCCTGCGCTGTCCCTTCAGCTGCAGTCACCTCCGTTACTCACTTCCTCCTCTGGTGCAATGACTTCATAGCTCCATATGTGCACGACCCGGGGTGTCTTTGAGATATATATATATATATATATACATATATATATATCTCATTTGATTCTTCACAGCCCATGACACACAGCTCTTTGTCTGCAGATGAAAGCAAACTTGGTGCTTAATGTGTGAGGGCTGAGTTCACTTCCAAAAGCTCAGCAAGGAAGAAATGAGTCAAGGAGCTGGAAGACAAAGTAACTCGGAAATGCTGGATGCTCAGGACTGCAGATGTCTGTGTGTGTGTGTGTGTACGTGCGTGCGTGCACGCATGTGTGTTAAAGCTGGAAAGTTTACTTACCAGCTAGCTGTTAAAATGGTGCTTTAAATAAACTTGTGAATCATCCCACCAGTGTAGCTCCCTCGGACAAATTAAACCCTCCTCCTCTGCACCGCCGCTAATCGCTCCAGACGTTTGAGGCAACGTCACATTCGGCAGGCGGTCGTGGTCCAGACGTGAATGAAAAAAATAGAATAAAATGGAATGACGGAATCACTTTCTTTCTTTTTTTTTCTCGTCTTTCTCGCTGTTGGCAGATAAAGAAGGAATACGGCAGCAACGTGGCTCCCACCTTCCCCCCAAAGAAGATCTTCACCCTGACGCCGGCCGAGGTGGAGCAGAGGCGAGAGCAGCTGGAGAAATACATGCAGGCTGGTGAGTGTGTGTGTGTGTGTGTGTGGAGTTGCTAGCTGCGTTTCCATGACCCCTAGAATTGCGCAAAACCTAAAAACTGGTCATGGAAACACCTAAACTTGGAAAAAGCCTCTCAAATATGGCCAAAAGGTTTTGACGCTCTCATGAGGTGGTTTTTCAGACGTATCCATGTGGAGGTATATCGCAAAAGTGTCATGGAAACACTTCAAGTGAAAATGGCGCGTTGTGTTTGGACAGAGGAACATTGGAAACGTTTATACTTTTATTTTTGCGAAAAACTGTAATGGAAAAGCAGCTACAGAGCTCAGATCCCGGAAGTGATCAAAACAAAAGAGAAAAACCCTGCCTGGTTTTTGTGTTTCTCTCTCTCTCTCTCTCTTTTGAAAAGCCCAGCAGAATTGGGCGTTTTCGCAGGGGTTTCAACTGGCCGCTGACACAACAGCCAGCGTGGCCAATCAAAACACTCGTCCCCCATGTACTTCCTCTTCTGCCGAGAGAGTCCCTCCCCTTCTCTATGAGATCGGAGCTAAAGCTTCCTGTATGGAGGGAACCGTGCTTGATAGGCATCTGTCGTTCGGTTCCTGTTTTACCAAGAGAGTCCCCTCCGCCCGTCACCGTGCCCTGCCGCTGCCCAAAGAGTTCTGACATTAGATCCACTACTGTTTAAAAAAAAAAAAAAAAGTTTAAAAAAAGAGGCAGGTTTTGTTGGGAAACTAACAGAGACCTCAAGGGATCACTGTGTACAATAACCAGATATTGGCTTTTTGGCTTCATTTATTAGTTTATTTATTGCTGCCCAGGTCAAAAGTAAACTTAAAAAGTTTTTCCAGTTGTTTGTTCCGGCAAAGTGAAACTCTGCTGTAACTGTTGCGTCACGTTGAAGGAGCAGGTTGCAGCCTCGTCTCCTGCTGCTGCTGGGAGGCATCGAGCGCCTTTCTGAATTTTGTAAACAGGTTGGGGTTATGCTTTTCTTACACACACACACACACACACACACACACACACACACACACACACACAGCTCAGGGATTGGAACTGGCAGCAGCGCCGAGGGTTTGTTTTAATCCTCCCAAGCACCGGCAGTTACAGCAGAACAAGGAGGCGTTGTTCCAGTGTGTATTTGCTCCACACACACACACACACACACACACATACACACCAAAACTCACACAGACGGCGTTCTTGGCTATGACTTTGCCCCGGTTACATCACTGCTTCTGCACAGTTATGAAAAGTGAGGCGCAGCAGAGGCCCTGAGTTGTGACGCAGACGGCCTCCAACTCTGACGGTCCGTCTTTTTTGCCCGTTTGCAAAAAAATAAATAAAAGGACAGCAGTCACCGCAATGGCGGCGGTGACGCATCGTCAGGCAAGAGAGGCATCTGCGAATTTTGCAGCATAAGCAGCAGAAGCAGGAATGGAAGACGGAGAAGCGAGGGTCAGCAGCTTAATGATTTCTGACAACACGGGGCTCTCGCTGTTAAAGTTTATGGTCTTTGTAATAATGAACTTTAAACGGAGTCAAACGAAAAGGAGGAAAAAATGAATAGCGTGAAAGCTCTAAGTTGTGCATTAACCTGTGGGACTGAAAGATTTAGCAGCCAGATTTCAAGACACAGACGCGTCTGCTCCACCTGCTCGACCCCGACAGTTTGAGTGACGTGAGGAGGAATAAAACACAACAGGCTGCCTCGAATTTAGGTCACGTTACTTTTTTTGAAATATAGGCAAGAGATAAAGTTCACGCATTGGCTTCTGCTGGCAAGTAGAAAGACCATCACCAGGAGATGGCCGGCTCAGACCCCACCTACTCTAGGTGACTGGTTTGGAACCATTCTGGAGATATTTAGGATGGAAAAATTGACTTTCCAGCCAAGAATCCAACAAGACCAATTTTACCAAATTTAGAACAAATTTTATTTATAACCCCCATGTTTCAGTTTGGTTATTAATTCTAATTCTCTCTCTCTCTCTCTCTCTCTCTGTCTCTCTCTCCCTCTCCCTCCCTCCAGTGCGTCAGGATCCTTTACTGGGAGCCAGTGAGATTTTCAACAGCTTCCTGAGGAAAGCACAGCAGGTCGGTGCAGCCCGACTCTTCTTCGTCAGTCAGTCAGTCATCGCAGTCGTCCGGCCGTCATAATGACTCTCCAACCACCACTTTCCTCGTCATGGCCCCCCCTACAGTAGAGCTGTTTAGTCAGGTGTGTCCGATCCGCTCCGTCTCACCTGCTGAGACTCGCGGGGGTGGCGCTGCTGCTGCTGATCAGAAGCGACGGCAAGCGCTCAGAGGGGGCGGGTGGGGAGAGTGACTCATCCGAGGTGGATGACGGCATCCCGAGCAGGTGGAGTCGACTGATTCAGCAGTTCGTCAAGCCGTGACCTGCGTTACCGGCAGGGCCGTAAATCCAATAACCTTCGTGGCTGCGCTCCACTCCCCAGCAGCAGCAGCAGCAGCAGCAGCAGCAGCAGCAGCAGCAGCAGCAGCAGCAGCAGCAGTGTTGGCACCGCCGCCGCCGCTCCCGTCTCCAGCTCCCTCCGCTTCCTTTTTTGAATGCCTCACTGACCTCATCAGCACCTTCAGAGGTGGAGGACGCGCCTGGAGAGCCTGCCGAGGAGACGCACAAGAGCAGAGATGATGCAGCAAAAAAGCAGAGCAGGGGCTGGTGGGTGGTGGAGGGGGGTGGGGGCAGCGCGGCGCGGCGCAGCACCGACTTGACTTTACGATTTCACCCTTGTTAATATTTGCCCATACACTATTTAAATATTCACAGTTTTTCTTTTTTTCCCCCGATTCCTTTCATCCTCAACACTTAATATTCACAGCTTTTCGAGGTTTTGGTTCCAGTGTGTGGCCACCTGAGGACCCACACCAGCGAGGATTAACGCTTTTCTCCCCGATGTTCAGACTCGGAGCGACGGCAATTAATTTACTGCGTGCAAAGGCGTGTCGAATATAAATCACCCTCATTCATTACCCCCGGGTGTGTAAAGTTGCTCTTTGTGAACCTTCAGGGGTGCAGATTTATGGCCAAAGTCATAATCCTGTCTGCAATCTTTGTTATTTTAGATGATGATCCCACAAAATCATTATAGCCGATATTAAAACACGTGCGTTTTTATTGAACGATTACAGCGCGGCGACGGTTCAGCCTCGACTTTAAGCGTCGCGCCAGCGCCAGTCTCTAGACAACAGCAGAAGAAGTAACGGATGAACTCATCACTTCTGGGAGAGTCAGTGACAGAGTCATCAATCATTTTCTTTGAAATCATCGGGAAACTGGTGGATGTTGCACAATATGGGGCCTCTATTTGTGCTTTGCATTGCTTTTGTTGTTTTGCATGCTGTTTTTTTTTTGTTTTTTTCCCTTCACTCATTTGGACAATGAGTGCAAAATAAATCACTTTAAAATGCTGTGCTTTGCATTTCCTGGAAAGTCCAGGCATTAAGTCAACGCGTCACTTGTACGTTTGTTTTACTCGACTCAGATGACATCTTCCGTTCGCACAACTTATTCTTTTGTGCTTGTGCGACTGGTTGCAATTTGGTGGGGGTTTTTTTTGTAGTTCTTTTTTTTTTTGGTGCAGGGGCGGGGGGGTCGGTCGAGAGGCCTCTTGCGCTGATTTACCGCTGCGTTCGTTCCCGCAGGAGACTCAGCAGATTCCCACGGAAGAAGTCGCTCTGGACATCTGCCTCTCCAACGGCCAGAAGGTCACCGTCAACATTCTGAGCTCGGATCAGACGGAGGACGTCCTCGACGTGAGTGGCCGCAGCGGTGGGAGTGTTCGCCGATAAACCGGATCCCACTTTATTGCTCTGAGGCAATAAAGTGGGATCTGGTTCAGAGCTGATATAACTCAGCAAGCGGCCGGAGGTCAGGAGGCCTTTTGTGATTCGCTGTCAACAGCCCTCAGTGTTTCAAGGAGACGATCGATATGTCCAATTGGCTGACATTAATTCTTTAGATTCTGCTCCACAAAACAGCCCCTGTGCTGGAGCAGAGAGGACCAAACCCTGAAACACATCCACTGCCAGGCAAAAGTTTGGACACACCTTCTCATGCAATTTTATTTTTTTTTTATCTTTACAAGATAAAATTGTGTGTTATGAAAGGTGGCTATTTTGAAGAATTCAAATATAAAACAAGTTATTTTACACTTTTATTGTTTCCTACATAATTCCATGTGTGTTCATGTTCAGTGAGAAACTGCAATGTCAATAGTCATGAGAATGAAGGAAAAGACATTCAGTTCATAGGGTGTGTCCAAACTTGACTGGCGGTGTTTGTGCACCATTATGTTGCGTCAGGCTGGCGTGACAGACTGTTTTTTTTTTTTTTTTTTATCAAAGTTTAACATCAGTTCACCTGAGTTCAGTATCGGAAACATACAGTCAGAAACATCAGTCATATCAGAGGGTCAAACTGAGTATCTGTAGTGTTGATAGCTGCATGCTTGCAGGCTTTTACAATGTTTTTGTAACCAAACAGAGTTCAAAGGGAATGGATACAATCATGTGTACCTGTTTTCAGATCATAATGTTACATTTTTTTTTTTTTCAATAACACGGGACGTTATTAAGGCTTTATGTCTTGGCCCAGCTTTGGGATCACATCGGGTCGATGGATCAGCTGCTTTTTGCGAGTGAAATCAACCCTTTTGGTTTTTTTTCCTCTTCACTTTTCCGCAGGCTGTCGCAACGAAGCTGGACCTTCCGGAGGACCTGGTCGGCTATTTCAGTTTGTTCCTCATCCGCGAAGGCCCCGACAGCAGCTTGACATGTGAGTGTCGGATGCAGCTCAGTCAGTCAGCCGGACAAAATAAAAGCACCTCTTTGCCCTACTCTTATCCGTCTGCACTCGGCTGCGTTTACAGACGTTCAGACGGCTGATTTTCTTTTTTTTTTTTTGTTTTTTTTCCCGGCGGCTGAAATCCATCAGATAGCCGCCGTCCTCACTTTACGCAGACAAAGAAAGTGCTGCGGCACACACTCGCTGACAGGTTTGAAATAACTTTTGTCCAGTCAGCACAACCCTTCCGAGGAGATAGACGGCGGGGAAAATAATAATTCTAGCAGACGGATAAAGTGAAGCCGAAGTCAAAGGGAACAATGGCACTTTAATTATGTTTCCCTTTCGCGCTGCAATTACTTTATTATTTTTTTTGCTACCAGAGCAAATGATACAATTTAAATTCTTGCTTTTTCCCACCTCCTCTTTCCTCCTTTTGTTCCTCTGAGCTGAAAGTGTTACAACTCACTTCTGTACTGTGCCGCTTGCGGATGTGCCACATATTTAGTTTTAATTAGCAAAGGCAAAAAAAGGGAGAATTTCACGCCGTGTCTGCAGAATGAAATCGCTCGCCGTCGCTCTGTGAAAATTCCGCTCACCATCATCAATTTTAAAGAAAAAGCAAACAAAAGGTGTTTTCCCCTGTATTTTAGCCCATTGCTTAAAAACAACTGTGCGAGTTCCATTACAGTTTTTCACAAAATAAAAGTGATATTTCTCGACGAAGTACAATTGCAATTTGCAGGTGTTTGCATTGAATGGTGTGAAGCGCATAAGCCAAAATTATAGTAAACTCTTGTCCCACGGGGAGCCCACTCTGAGGAGGATGGACGTACAAAACATTGCAGCGAACTGGTTGCATGACCCCGTAGGTCACATCCAGTGACCTGTAAATGACACTTTTGCAATATACCTCTATGCCGATGCGTCTGAAAAAACCACCATGAGAGCGTCGAAACCTTTTAGTGATATTTGAGAGGTTTTTCTAAGTTTAGGCGTTTTCCATTACTAGTTTTTTATTGCGATATTGAGTGTTTTGCGCTATTCTAGGGAAACGCAGCTACAGCCTGATGTGACACAACATCAGGGTGGTTTCCTGTGCAGGTACCACTGAAATGCATGGTACTTGCACTTTGCACAGCCAAATTTCTGCAGCTGGCAATTTAAAAAACAAACAAATCTGGTCCGGCAAAAAAAAGAAAGAAAACATGAGAGTAACTAAACATATTTGCACAGACATATTTGAGCAAATATTTATGAGCTGCTGCGTAAATATTCTCCAGAGGAGGCGACAGATCTGTTTGCCTTCAAAGAAAGAAGTTAAATAAACTGGGAGTGCGATCTGGAGCCCTCCCCCTTGGTCGCTCGTCCGTCTGCCAAATGTTCATCCGCCGCCGCCGCCATTCTGCTCCCGATGAACTCGAGGAATCTCGCAAACATTGACTGCGGCCTCTTGGCACGGCCGCAGAAAATCGAGCGGCTGAAAATCAACAGAAGGTGGCGTGAGTGAGTCATGTGACCCAGATCAGAGCGAACCAGCAGCTGGAGTGGGGTCGATGTTAACAGGAATTCATTTGTGTGTGACAGGCACCGGTGTGGTCTCCCCGCAGGCCCGTGTGTAAATCAATATAAAATAAAACCAAACTTGATCTCTATTTTAAATTCATATCCATGTTTTTTTTTTTTTGATATTTCAATTTAAAGCCAACTGTTTGTCAATCCATTTTTGTGACTGTATTTATTTTACAGTTTCCAACAGATGGTTTAACTTAACCAGGAATTCCTCCAAAACATTTCCAGCATTCCTTCTCCTTCTGCTTCTGCTTCAGCTTTTCTTTTATTCTCCCCCCCGAAACGGCTGCAGAGATTTTCAGCCTAAAAGTCTCCAGCGTGTGTTGATGCTTCCCACTCGCAGCGTCTCTATGTCCGTAGAGAAACGAGAAACACACACACACACACACACACACACACACACACACAAACACGCAGCAGCAGCCTGCTGGGACCTGTCCAGATGGAGTTCTCCCGTCCTTCGTTTGTTGTCACCATCATTATCCCAGCGTCCTTGGGTCTCAGCTGGCACTGCGCTTCTTCCTTGTAACTCGCCCCCTCTCACTCTCTCTCTCTCTCTCTCTCTCTCTCTTTCACAATATCTCTCCTTCAGTTGTGAGGAAGCTGCAGGAGTTTGAGCTGCCCTACGTCTCCATCAGCAGCTTGCAGAGCTCCGAGTTTCACATCCTCCTAAGGAAAAGGTACGATACCCACACTTCTGCATCTACACACAGCCAGGAGCCTTTTTTTTTTTTCATTAAATGGCTCAATCAGTCAATCAGTCATCCATCCATCCCAGCTGTCAGTCTTTGGGTGAAGACGTTGTCGGTCGCACGCTGGGCAAGTTTGCAGTGGCCATTTCTCCTTTTCTTTGCTTTTGTCCTTAATATCCAAACTGAACGAACAAAATCAAATGAATCCAAATCAATCAATCAATTCACGCAGGGATACGACATCGAGTCCATCGTCCACACGAAGAATTGGAAGTTTATTCTTCTATTTGAAACAAACAAAACAATGTCTGCTGCCGCCTCTCTACACTGTAAAATACCTTAAAAATAAAACTAATTAAAAAGCATTCACATTAACTGAAATTATGCTAAATATTATGATCCAACTAAAGGTATATTAATCAAGTCAAACTCTGCCCCTACGGATAACTTAGACACTCCAGTCAGCTTCTGACTGGAGAAATGTGCGTGTGCATTGAGAAGTGTTTGAGAGGCAGGTGGCAGCCTTTTGCTCTGATTGGTGGGAAGAGTGACACCGACATAAAGTGCGGCGCTGACGGTCCAGTGGGGCCAATAAAGGGTTGCGTTTTCCCGTCTGTTTGAGGACAGCCGTCAGCTGCCCGTCTGAAAATAGGAACAACAAATTGTTAGACGTGCACAGAGTGAATCACTGAACCAAACCTAACGCCCGCTGTTTGTTACTGCCATTATAATGAAAAACAAGACGCATCGGTGGCTGCTGCCTGCTGTCAGCGTCGCAGTTAAACAGACGCTTCAAATATGTGTTTGTTACCGTCGCGGCTCCGTGGTGCAGATTTTCAGATTTTAGTTGCAGAGCAACGGCGGAGCGACTCACACTGCGACTCCTCCGGTGTCCCTCTTTGCATTCAGGGTGTCGCCTCCATCAGCGCTGTTTTATCTGCAGCAGTCCAGCCGCCAATCTGATGGCGCCGTCTTCTGCCAAGTGTCCGTTTAATCTGGCAGAAGAGACCCAAGTCGTTTCTCTGACAATTCCAGCTCGACGAGCGCCGGCGTTCTCATTAGCCGTCACAGCAGGGGAAAGGAGGACAGAAGGGCGGGGGGGGGAAGAGAGGGAACGATTGGAGCCGGGGAGGAGAATCAAATCAAATGACTCAGTTTTCACTCTTTGCATCCAAAAATGTCAGACCTTGTCTCTGTCTGGTGCAGTCGACAAATGAAATCTTAAAATTGTAGCCTTGACTCTGCAGCCTGCAGGGGCGTATCATCCACCCAGTTGAAAAATCCCATAAGAAGCACTTTTGGAATCTTTTCTGTTATTATCGTGTCATTACGGTGTTGGCAGAGTCTCGACTGCTCTTGAAAATCCCGAGTTGGTCCAGGCCGAGACTGAGACGAGACCGCGTAAAAGTGCCTCAGAGAGACCCATCTCGAGGACTGCAACACTACTCATCCACCACCACCGTGGTGCAAAACCCACTAAAAACCACTTTCTGGTGCAAAGACAAAACTGCCTCAACGACGACCCTGCTAAAACTGAAACGCGCTCCAAATCTGCTGTGACGCTGCAGAAAATCCCTCTCGCTTGCTCTCCGTCTCCCGAGGATGACAGCTTGTTTACTCACAAACAACAAAGTGTTAGCTCAGTCGCGCGGCTACAGATGAATTTCTCAGAGTTGAAGGCCATTTGAAGTCGCTGCGAGGGAGAACTTCCCCAACCATCTGCTCGGCGAGTGGGAGGCGGGGGCTGCGTCATATAAGTGCAATAAAATCCTCGCCGGGTGGCCAGCAGGCGCAAGTTCAAGCGAGCTCGCCAACACTTCTCCGCTCCCTCCTCCGTCCCAACTGTCTGTCTGCCCCCCCCCCCCAACCTCCTGCAGACCGAGGGCACTCAGGATGTTTACTTTCTCTCCTCCTCAAGGCAAGTCTCAGTCCTCCTGACCTAGTTTCTCCAAAGGGGGCGTGGGGGGAGGGGGGGTGGTGAGCGGCGAAGGAGGAATGAATGTGGAGCTCACAGGCGAAGGTGGAGGAAAAACAGACGGCCAGTGTCAGAGTTCCAGGAGGGTCGGGAGGAGTTCTGTCCCACAAAACCTTCTGAAAGTGGCACGTTGCAGCTTTTTCTGCCTCCAAAGGATCGTTTTTCTCCAGCAGAGTTGCAGTGAGTTTACAGATTAAAAAAACAACAACACCCGTTTGTTCAACCAAAGTCAGTCCAACCAAAACAGTGATTTAAAAGAACATTGCACATCTTGGGTCAGGCCTCCTCTGAGCTGACGGGCCTCTCGCAGCCAACTTTTTTCATGAATAAAGTTGACGCAAATGAAGTGGAAATTGGCGAGGAGACTGGATGGAGTCCACTAGACTTGCGCGCAGAGCCTTTCGACATTTTGACTTACTTCACATTAACATTGATTGCAAAATTTCATGCTATTCTCGAAATATTTTGTCTTTTTTACGTTAACTTTATTCTCAAAATTTTGACTCTCATCTCAGAATTTCAACTTTATTCTCGAAAAGAAAACTTGGGGGGGGGGGGATCTATCTTAATTTTTTTTCTCTTCTTGTGGTCCTAATCTGTAATCTGTAATTCTGTAGTTTTGGGCCTGCTTTGTGCATCAGGAATATTGAGTCTCTTTCTCTCTTGGAAACCACGACTAAAGAAATTAAAGTGAGCAGCAGCAGCAGCAGCAGCAGGTCTCTGCACACTGGGGTGCAGCAGTGAGAGCAGCAGGCCAGCACCACTGTCTCTCTGCTGACTGTTGAGCATCGAGTGGAAAGAAAAACTCAAGAGTGCAGCAGCCACTAAAGACGCTTTTAGAAACTTAATGAAGCAGATGTAAAAAACCTCTCTCTCTCTCTCTCTCTCTCTCTCTCTCTCTCTCTCTCTCTCTCTCTCCAGCTACTGGGACGTGTCGTACGATGGCGACGTCATGGACAACCGAGTGGGCTTGAACTTGCTGTATGCGCAGGTAATTTCCTTGTCTGCCACAAACACCGGGCAAAAAGGGTCCTGAAAGACACTTCAACTTCATTCCCTGAATGTGAATCTCAACAACCCGAGTGTGTATAAATATATATATTTTTTAAAAGTCTCAAGTGATGCTGTTTTGTTTCCATCTTGCGTTTGTTGTGTCTCATCGAGCTCGCCGCGGTGCCAGAATCACACGGAAAAAAGTAAATGCAGCATCCACCCACCCACCCGTGTGTCCCTCCGTCCCTCCCTCCATCCCCCCCTCCCTCTTTTTCGTCTGCCAGCAGTGTCTTTGCATCGCTCAGCCCCACCCCCTCTCCCGCACCTCCCCCTGTCTTCCTCTCTGACGCTCTTTTTTTCACCTCATTTGTTGCTTCCAGCTCTTCAGAGGCCCCATAAAGTCTGGAGTGGGTTGAAGTCCAATAAAGGAAACTGTAGCAACCTGATAGTTGGGTTTCTTTTAGTGTGTCTTTGCATGTTTTTTGTGTGATTATTTGAAGACCTGATGTTGTTCACATTCTTTCAAAAAAAAAACAAAAAAAAAACCCCAAAGCTTTGAGTGACACCCAGCGCCCTCACCTCCCTCTCTCCCTCCTCCCTCTCCGTCCAGCTTTAGTTTGCACGGATATTGACCTCACTTTTCTCTTTCCCTTTTCTTTTTTCAGACGGTGTCTGACATTGAGCGCGGCTGGATCCTCGTCAACAAAGAGCAGCACAGGCAGCTCAAGTCGCTGCAGGAGAAAGGCTCCAAGAAGGAGGTGAGCCAGGCCAGAAACACTCCGTCTCTCCCTCCCAAGTCGGATCTCCGAGAGAGAAGAAACGGCATCCAGTGATTCAGCCCACTTTCTCCCGCGATACCAATCTTTAATTACAGAAACCCTGCCGAGGATTTGCGCATGTTCTCCCCAAAGACTAGATATTAGTCATCCAAAACTGCTGATCTTTCTGTTGTCGTCAATGTTTGAATTTTTCCCTTTCCAATCCCAGTTCATCCATCTGGGCCAGACCCTCAAGTATTACGGCTACATCAAGTTCGACCCCTGCGTCACCGACTTCCCCGAGAAGGGCTGCCAGGTCATCGTCAGCGCCGGCAACAACGAGCTCAACTTCCACGTCAAGCTGCCCAGCGAGCAGATGAAGGAGGGCAGCTTCAAGGTCACGCGCATGAGGTGCTGGCGAGTCACGTCCTCCGTAAGTGGATTCGCCTCCTGGCGCCGTGCGGGGGATGAAATCGGGATTGCGACAACGCAATGAAACCGCTGCAGCAAGAGCGCGGCGCTCATGTTCGCGCTGAAAGTGCTGACCTGCACGCTGTCCGTCTTCATCGCACCCATTAGCTGGAGTGCCGGCCCACGCTAACGCCGCGCTCACATCGATCCCGGCAGCCTCCCGCAGAGCAGCGGAGCAGAGCAGCGGAGCAGAGCAGCGGAGCAGAGCTGCGGCTCGTCTTTTTATCTGATAATTGGCCGTCACGGTTGCCGCTAATCCGTCGGCCCACCGCACAGCGAAGCACAGACCAGACACACAGCGAAGCACAGACACGGCAGGAAGAACAGAGATTCTCGACTTGGCTCGGAGAATGAATCGGGCAAGTGTGACGTTTCTGCTGAGCAAACAGCGAGAGCACCACGTTTATTCCTGTTGGCGCCGTCTGAACAGGAAATCAAGCAAGTTAAATTACACAAATAAAAAAACCCTCATGTCCAAAGGCACAACAGCAGCTGCCAAATGGTGATGGCTTTCTAATAAAAAAGACAAACAAACCCCGTTGTAAAGATAAAAAAAAAAAGTTTCCATAAGCTGCATAATAAACATACCTGCATTTTATGCGATTACCACTAGAGGGCGACACCACCGGTTTATTTTTTTTTCTTGAGTCTAACCATGCGAGAGTTCGATAGAAAAACGGTCTATGCTTCCTCACGTTTCACTCACTTTGGTGCCCCGTGGCTGTGATTGGTAGCCTGTGGGTGGGGCTAACCTGCAGACTGACAGCATGGCCATAACGCTGCACAGCATAAATGTTGCCGTCATTCTTCTTCTTGCTGCTTGAAGCCTTTGCGTGATTCAGTCCGACTGAGTCAATGTGATTCACATTGTGGCTCTTTGATTGTGCGTTTACAACTCTGGCAAGCGTTGGAACATTCCTTGTCTGAACCTCAAATTTAAACCATCTTTTGCGCTGAGGAAAAGGGTGAAAGGGTTTAGAGTTGTTTGCTCCGCCCTGTTTGTGCATCGCTGCAGAAGGTGAATATACACGAATGACGGCGCTTCTGAAATTTAAATTTCATGCTCCCAGTTCCGTTTGTCTGATTGCAGACTCTGCACCTACCTACCTACCTACCTGCACCGACCAGCAGGGGGCTTCGCTGCCGATTTCAGTTTTCACAATCATCTGAGGCAGCTTTATTCAGATAGGGCACGTTGAGGCAGATTTGTATTAACTGTCAGTAGAAACTGGTGTGCACCACCCGGAACCTCAGCTTGTCCTGGCCTGGAGGAAATACATTCCAAGTCCTGAGGCTGCTTCACTTCCCCTCTGAGGCATCAGAAATTCAGAATCACTGCATTTTTCTTCCTGGCCTTGTTAATCTTTAAGCGAGTGGCTCTTGTTAAGATATGGGAGTGGCTTCTCAGGAACGCCGAGGTAGAAAATGTGATTTTGCTTCTCTCGTGACCCGCCACCTCTTGTTTGTGAAGCAAAAATGCCGAATTATCATCTGCTTAAAGGTCCAGTGTATATTATTGGCCTGATTTATGATTTTTATATTGGTAAAAACTTAATATACTGGTTGTTATTTTGTGATGAGTGGGTTAAATGTAGAACTTTTGAAGTGCTACTACGCTAACGGCGGCATCCCTCTTTTTGTCTCCTGCAGCAAGTCCCCGTGGCCAACGGCACCAGCAACCCCTCCGGCTCGACCAAGTGCGATGTGAAACTGGAGCTGGCCTTCGAGTACCTGATGAGCAAGGACCGCCTCCAGTGGGTCACCATCACCAGCCAGCAGGTAAAAAAAATGGGCGAACCACTGGTTCCTTTCGCGAAAAAGTCTGTCCTCCGGCCGTCGCTGACGACATTTCCCTCCGTGACCCCAGGCCATCATGATGAGCATCTGCCTCCAGTCCATGGTGGACGAGCTGATGGTCAAGAAGTCGGGCGGAAGCATTAAGAAGGTCAGTTTGGAGAAGGACGGAAAGTGGCAAAAGAACTGTTTGAGTCCTGAGCTCAGTTTGACACAAGTCCCTCTGCTGTGTCGGCCGTAGATGCTGCGGAAACGACACAACAACGGCTCCATCCACAGGCCAGACACTCAGCAAGCTGTGAAATCTCCCCCTCTACTGGTGAGAAGTCTAACTGCAAGCTTGATGTCTGCTTCACGCTCTTCGTCTCACTTGTTTCTCTCCGTTTTGCTGCTGTTTTAAAGCCTTCTTGTATGTACATCTGTTGAACATTTTGAGTTGCCTTGTGTACTAGAATCACAAGGTCATCTTTCACCTTTTGCCAAAAACCAAAAAAAGAAACGTCAAACGACTAAATAGAGCTCAAATGGTCTTGTCTTCACAACTGCAATATATATATAAATACAGAAGGCATCAACTTTTATTTTATTTTTAATTTTATTTTTAATTTTATAATGTACTTTTATCTGTCTTTATACTATAGTTTTGAACATTGCATGCCTTTTATTACACAAATTTCCTTTTCAAGCTGCTGTAAACGCAAATTTCTCCTGGACATCAATAAAGTGTAAGTCTAATCTAAACATATAATCTCTATGCAGGACTCTCCAGATACCAACCGCGAACAAATCGTCAAACTCTCGGTGAGCATGAATGCATTCTGCAATATGATACAGATGAGTTGAGTGACCAAAAACTGTAATATATTTCATTAAAATGTTTTTGTTTTTTTTTTGTTCTCAGACCAAGCTGAGTTCTGTGTCACTGCGTGGGATCAGCGCCTCAAACTCTGCCAACGACATCAGCGGCAACGATTTCCACGGCAACTACGCCTTCGAGGGAATTGGCGACGATGACTTGTAAAAGCGCTGACGCCCCAGATGACGACGATGACGTACGAGCCGGGCCGGGCGGATCTGCAAGATTGTAGCTTCTTCACGAAGAAATCGCTGCCTTAACGCGCTCGTTTTACAGCCAGAAGGTTTGCTTTATTTTGGACGTTTAAAAAAAAAAAAAAAGACACCTAAAAAAAAATTTTTTTTTCCTTTAGGTCACCAAATTAAATTGAAACTTTTAGAATTAGCACGAGGAGCAGAAGAGTCTCTCTCGCTCTGTTTGAATGACTTTTCTCATGGCAGCATGCTGCACTGCAGTGCAGGTTTTGGGTACAAAACGTCGAGACTGTTTAGCCAGAAATAGAGCAGGAGGACCTTCTCTCAGTGGCTGCACATTCCCTACCTGTCAGTGAGCCAAATGTAAACGTTCGACCTGACACTCGTGAGCACGCAGCAGAACTGGGTGGGTGGGTGGGGTAATAGTTGTGCAGCTGACCAGCGGTTTTAGATGTTGTACTATTGCAAAAAGCTGCTTACTTAAATGGAAGATCAAAATGTTTTAATTTTAATTTTATTTTTTACCTTAATGCCCTTTTTTTTTCCTCCTTTGCTGAATATTTTAAGCCTCGTTCTTGCCATTGTGTTAAAGTTCTCACTCAGTTTGTTCTTTGAGTCCCTCACGCCGCCTTAACCTTTTCCATTCCGGCCCAGAGCGCTGCTGGCTTTCTGGAATCTCTCAGAACTCTGTGGATAATGGTTGATTGTGCGCTTGCTGGACCTGTTGTGGTTTTTCTTTTCTTTTTGCACAGTATTAGAGGCGGAGATGAATGTTTAAACGGAAGCTGCGGCACAACTTTGAACAGCGTGTGGACATCAATCTATATATTTTTTTTCTTTTCTTTTTTGTTTTTATGACAATTTTTTTCAAAGGTTTCTCATCAATGCCAAAATTTATAGTTTACTAAAGCATTTTGCACAAAATAAAATAAAATTGTGTCACTTTTATATATATATATATATTATGTACATGTAATTAAGTATTTTGAGCATTTACTTCTCTGTACCGTCAATAGCTTAAATGTACACACATGTAGAGATCAAATGTAATCTAAGCTGTATAGAAGAAAACAAAAGTTTTAAAATTGACTAACATTTATCATTGTTTACATGATGTTTAGGGGACGATAACAGTAAAACAAAACAAACAAAAAAATCGAAAAAAAAATGTGTTTACATATTTTTGCTTTTTGCTCTTCCCGGCGGCGGCGCGGAGCTTTTAGCATTAGCCCGTTGCGAGCTGTGCGCGGCCGCAGCTCCTGAGCGACGACACCGGCTAGCGAAAGGACGAATGTTCCATCTTCGCCGCTTCGCTTCACTCCCATGCGAGCCTATCCGCTGCTTTAATCTCCGAGTTCTCGGCGGTTCAAACACACCGCCTCTGGATGTTTTTAATTTATGCGTAATGTCAGACGCCACTGCTGACGCGGTGTCTTCACCCTCATTTCGGCGGGAAACGACAAAGGCGTCGAAACTTCTCGAAACTCCTCGGGAGTTGGCCTGAACTCCATTCATCTGAGGTACTTTTCCTGATTATTTTTTTGTTTTGTTTTGGGCCCCCCTCCTTTTCTTTCTTCCGTGGTGACAGCTGTCATGAAGCTACAATAAACTCTGACATGGGTCGATGTCGTCGTTGTTGTGTTGTCGCTGCTTTTATCCTGATTGTGAGCTCGTGGTCGGCTGCGTCTTTACACTTTTAAATGTACGGGATGAACGTGAAGGTGTCGTAACGGAGATACCTGTTCACGTCCGCTGATGTCTAGTTCTTTTTAGAGAGGCCGATAGGGGGCGGTGCTGGCAGGTCGGCAGCTGAGGATCCACACCAGAACCAGACATGACTGGATAGTGAGGTAAGAACTCAGCTATGTGGGCACCTTCACTTGGTGGTGAAAGGCTCTTTTTTTATCCACTGAAATCTATGATGAATAATATAAATTCAATTTCAAAAACAATTTGAATGGTTACAGCGCCTTTTAAAGTTTGAAATCCAGTGACCAAGATTTATTCCTTCATTTTTTTTTTATCGTTATAAAGCAACTCACCAACATTTTACCAGGTAGTATTACACTTTGGACCGCAGTACAAAAGCTGCAGCACAAGTGAAAAATTCAAAACAGGCTACTTTGCTTTCTTTGTTTGTTTTTTGACATTCAATGAAATGAAATTCCATGTATTTATTTCAAAATTCTCAATTAAGGCATTCATGAAGCACTGCATAAAGACGAATAAAATGACACTTGGTGGATTTTCGGAACTAATCCGAGTTCAAACACTCCCTAGTGTCATGGCAAGTTGGCAACCTGAAATTAAAAATGATCATAATAATAAATTCTCACTTGCATATTATAGTAATTCTTAAAGAGAGTAAACTGGAATCACAGTCCCTAATAATAGTTCCCCCGTGGTTACTAGTACACATACCACATAATTAGGATTTAAAAAAAAATATCTATATATTAAAAGTTTGCACCTCTAGCCTTGTGTAACATCCACATTGGGAAAAATAAAACCACTATTACGCACTCACATGCTCATTAATATGTCTTTTTTTTTTTCAAGTAAGAAAACATTAAAATGGGGTTAGTGTCACAGCCAACAATAATGAAAAGACAATGAATCGGGCAAAAAGCCTGACTGAACAAGGACAATAATGATATGTAGCAAGTTAAATGCAAAAAAAAATACGTGGGGGGGGGAAGGGGGCGTTTGGCAAATCTTGAATCACATCTAAGTCTAAGACAACAAAAAGACGCTTTGATTCCAACCATGACCGAATCTAAACAACCGTGGACATGTGAAAAATTGTGCTTGTTTTCCTCTAATCACACACATACACACACACACACACACACACACACACACACTTCACGGCTGATGGTTTGAAGATGCCGGTGCGTCTCATTTACAGAATGTCTTGGAAGTCAAATGTTCTGCTGACACGGGAGTCGTGGGGTGGGGGGGAATAAAGTCATCCTAATTACTGTAGGATAAACAGAGGACACACACACAGAGACACACACATAGAGACACAGAGAAAGGTTTACAATCTAAGAAGTCCAAATAAAAACACAAAGTTCAATAAGATTCAAACGATTCCAGTGCTTTGAAGTCGCACTTTTCTGGCGTTACATTAGTAATTTTGTGTAAAGGCATGCTGCTGCTGCTGCTGCTGCTGCAACTGCTGCTGCTGCACTGCTGCTTCGGCCCAGTGTGTCGGCCCTTTACAAGGAGTATTGTGAAGCCGCACTGTGACGCCAGTACATAACTTCACAGCTCCGCAACAGTGAGGCGTGTGAGGTACTCATGACAGTTCGACTTGAAATGAAAGCTTTAAAATGCCACTCGTCTCGCAGAGAAAAATAAAAATAAAATGAATGCATTAATTCCTTTTTGAACGAGCTGCATTGAAACTGGTCGTAGTGTATCTCCACGGGGCAGGAGTGGCCAGTTTCTTGCGTTACGCAGAGTTTGGTCGCGTTCTCTTGTCCTACAAAAGAAGAACCAGACCTGTGCGGCACTGTGAGGGGTTGACGGGGGAGGGGGAGGGGCATCACAAGGACCCGACTGGTCTCGCCCGCAGGACGTCCACAAGTGGACAAGAGCGTCCGATCATCTCGACACAAACAGCAGACGAGACAAGGAAAAAAAACTACAGTCATTCACTTTACTGGATCCACTATTGTGCAAAAGTTTGTTACAAAGGAAGAGTTTAGCAGCCTGTGAGGACACGAGGGGACGAGACACCGCGGACGACACACACACACAGCGGACAGCATGTAAAGGCTCTGTGGGGGGAGGGGAAAAAAACCCAAAGGGGGAAAAAAAAATATGCTGGTAGCTTTAAGTTTTTGCTGAGTTCTTTTTTTTGCTTGTTTGTTTTTAAAGTTACGCAATCTCCAGTTTGTAGCACGGGTGTATCGTCGGAGCGCCCTCTCTGGCCATGTACTGCATGTCCACCTGGGAGTCTTTCCTGTGGCTCTGACCGCTGTTGGCCATCCTCTTCCTGGAGTCCACCTCCTCTTCCTCCTCCTCCTCATCCTCCTCGTCGTCGTCGTTCCGGTGGTGGTGGTGGTGGTGCGGAGGGTGGTGGTGGTGGTGGTGCGGCGGCAGGCCGTGGCCCGTGGTGGGCACCTTGACCCAGCCGTCGGTGGCCAGGCCGTGCTTCTTCTGGTGCCGCTTGTAGTTGTCCCAGTGGCCCGTGGTGTAGCCGCACTCGGCGCACTTGTACGGCTTCTCGCCCGTGTGCCGCAGCATGTGCCGCTTGAGGTTCATGCTCTGGTTGCAGCTGTAGTTGCACACGGCGCACTGGAAGGGCTTGGCGCCCGAGTGCACGCGCTGGTGCCGCTTGAGGTTGGCCAGGTTGCCGCAGGCGTAGTCGCACAGGTGGCACTTGTAGGGCTTCTCGCCCGTGTGCACGCGGTGGTGCCGCTTGAGGTTGTCGAAGTGCGCCGAGGCGTAGTCGCACTGCGGGCACTTGTAGGGCTTCTCGCCGCTGTGCGTCTTCATGTGGCGCGCCAGGTGGTTGGGGTAGTGCGTGAGGAAGGGGCAGGCGGCGCACGTGTACACCTTGTCGCTGCGCTCGCCGGGGCTGTTGGGCGACGACGAGTCCTTGGTCAGCATCTCCAGCGTGCACTTGGCGCAGATCTGCGCCGATGTGCCGTCCTCGTCCTCCAGCACCACGCCGCAAAGCCGGCAGGTGAAGGGGAAGAGGGAGGGGGGCAACGGAGGGGCGGGGGCGTCCGCCGCACTGCTGCTGCTGCTGACTCCGCCCATTCCGCCACCCCCACCGCTCCTGGCCGCCCGGTTGCCAGCGGCGCCCGCAGGCTCGCACAGCGGCGGCGGAGGAGGCGGCGGCGGCTGGTGGCCGGCTGGGCCGGAGTTGGAGTTAGAGGCGGGAACGGGCACTGGCACCGGGGGCGAGGACGCCCCCTTCAGGCTGTCGAAGGCCGATAGGTAGTCGCTGTTGTGGGCCCCCAGACTCAAGTTGGAGGGCGGCCTCGACACCTCTGGAATTTCAGACAACATGAGTTATTTATTGACTCAGCGAATCATTGAAGACTTGAAAATGTTTATGTCAAACCTGAAGACTGTGGCTGTGTCTGAAGTCACCCCGCAATCACTAAATCAGGCACGGGCAAACTATGGCCCGGGGGCCATATGAGGCCCGTTCCTATGAGGTTGAGGTGCCTGCTCCGGCCCCTCGGTCACATTTAAGAAACCATTGTGGCCCACAAGTCAAAACGTTTGCCTGCCCCTGATCAATATAGTGAACAAGTTCTGAGCGTCTTTGGCATTCACCATATAGTCCACTTAATGTATCCCAGCATGGACCACTAAAAATAGTGTAAACAGAGCGTCACAACCTGGCAATATATCCCATCATGCATTGCGCTCACGCTGACCCACAGGTGAGAGGAGCTTTTGGGTTTTGTTCCCAAAAGGCTCATGAGTGCACTATATAGTTAACTACATATAACTCCACACATAGGGAGTAGGGAATGAGATTTCAGACACGGCCTATGAATGATTCTTGTGGTGATGCAACAGGAAGGAGGACGTACCTTTGGGCAGAGCGCCGGACCGTTCCTCGCTCGCTCTCGGCCCGGGCGGCGCCCTCTTCAGGCCGACGTGGCCGCTGGGGGGCCGCAGCCCGGCCCCCTGTCCGGCCTCATGCCCAGCGCTGTGCGCAGCCCCCGCCGTGGGCACGTGCATCCGCTGGTGCCTCTTGAGGTTGCCGAGGGAACTGCAGGCGAAGGCGCAGCTCTCGCACTTGTAGGGCTTCTCCCCCGTGTGGATGCGCAGGTGCCGCTGCAGGTTGACCAGCTGCGCCGAGGCGTACGTGCACAGCGGGCAGTTGTACGGCTTCTCGCCGTTGTGCGTCTTCATGTGGCGCTTCACGTGGTTGGCGTAGCGCGAGGAGAAGCCGCAGAGGTGGCAGGTGTGCTGCTTGGACAGCTTGTCGTCCGCCAGCTCGTCGGGCGACAGGTGGGAGCCGGGCCGGACGCCGCTGATGCCGGCGAACGGTGAGCAGAAGTCGACGCCCTTGGCCTCGCGGGAGGCTTTGCAGCAGCGAAGGCAGTAGGGCCCCACCAGGTCTATGCCGGGGCCCAGGGGTCCGTCGCGGAGCTGACCGCAGCCGCGGCAGGACAGATAGGAGGGGAAGTTGGGCTCGGTCTGGGTGGCTCTGTTCTCCTCCCCGCGGACGTGCTCGGCGCTCGAGTGCGAGTTGCCCGTTTCGCTTTCCATGTCGAGGTGGCTGTAGACGGCAGGGCTCTCCTCATCACCCAGGGGGTACACGGAGAAACCGATCTCGGCAGCAACTTCTGAGACGGAGAGACAGACAGAGAGGGGAAAATCCTGAGCACTGCGGGTGTGTTTACGGCAGCGAGACCTTCACGGTCCGCTCAGGCTGTTATTACAGACTGAGTCACCGCGGCTGAGAGGGACACGGCGACACCGAGAGCATCGCAGACGGAAAAAAAATCTCCCCGAAGACGAATCGCGTTACCGCTCGCTCCGTTTGGTCGGAACACATGCCAAACTTTAGAAGAAAAGAAAAGAAAAGAAAAAAAAAAAAAACGGCTCCACGCGTCCCTTGCGCAAAAAAACGATGACAAGCAATGACTCGCTGTGTTGCGCGCCGGCCGTCGCGATTTCGTCACCCCGAGAAAAACTTGGACCACAAAAAAAAAGAAAAACGGTTTTCTCCTCGGCTGAAAACTTCACAGAAAAACATTTGATACTCACAGAGTGTGACAACCAAGGTCAGCCCGCTTACAGCATCTGCCGGTTTGTGGAACAAAGAGGCAAAATGGAGACAGAGAGTAAGAGGGGAGGAGGAGAAAAAAGACCAAAAAGAAAAAAAAAAACCTTCTTGGTTCCCTCGCCTTCAGTGTGTGCGTCAGAGAGCCGCGGCTGGCAGCACCTTCCTCCAGACAGTCAGGCAGGATGTGAGCGAGGCGAGAGTGGAGGCTGCCCTTTTATCCTGCCCCCTGAAACCCCCTCCTGGATGATTACCCAACCTAATGATAATGATGATGACTATAATGGTGAAGCTGCTGCTGCTGCTGCCTCTGATGATGATGATAATGATGATGAGGGGTGGATGATGATGATGATGATGATGATGATGATGATGATGATGATGAGGGGGAAAACCGTAATGGTAGTAGGGTAGTGGGAGCAGAGCTAGATGATGATGATGATGATGATGATGATGGTTGTGGATGATGATGATGATGATGGTTGTGGATGATGATGATGATGATGATGATGATGATAAATAAATGTCCTTTTGTAATGGTGTCCTTGATGGTAATGGACCTATTTTTATGACCATTATATAATAATGGCGTCTCAGCTCCTTTCTCCACTTTCCCATTTTTCGTATCGCGCTCTCTGACAAAGAGCCGTGTCGGGAAATATCGCTGTCTATTTCTCCCTCTGTCACATAAGGGAGGAAACACCCCGCAGCTGTCGCCCTGAAACACTACCAGCGTAGCCTGCATTTCCTTTCAAGACTTGCCAACTAAAATGTTCTGTGCAAACCAGAACTATATGAAGTATGTATACCTAAAAAGTCCCACACACATTGTCAATTATTTTTAAACTCAGGCAGAGCAGCTTTGTACAATCTAGTATCTAAAAAAAAACAAACAACTCTATAGATCTTTAGAAACGGCACTCTGTTCACAGCCTCCGATGAACACATCTGGGTTCAGCTGCTTAAAACTGATGCTTTGTTCAACAACCACTTGGTTTGGCCATTTGGAGAACTCTGTGTATCTTTCAATATGTCTGCACACCAACACCATGTTGAATTTATCTCAGCAAGGTAACAGAGAACGTGACAAAACATAGCATCCGCACTGCTCCCGGCACACACTCAGATCTATGCGTCTGAGCTGTATTCAAATGCAACTCCGCCCTAATGTCGCACTTTGTCATCCCAAACTGTTAAAATTTAACAAAGAACATAGATATTGCAAAATGACACTGGTGATTATAGCTACATAATTTAGTTTGACTTGTCCTCAAAGAAGAGAAGAAGTCCAGGATATCACAATAAAAAAAAAAGTACATTGTTTGGTTTGGTTTTTAATTTCATTTTAAAGTAAAAACAAACTTATTTTCTGGTCTGGCAGGCACACTTACAGAGTTTATTTAGCCTGTGAAAAACACAGTTTTCCTCTCCAAATTGGTTCCACTACTGTCTTTTCAAATTAAAGCCACGAAATGAGCAATAAACTTGGTTTTATGGTGAAGGAATCCCAATGATCCAATATACAGTTGCCAGTGAAACACATGAAGGGTTTTTTTTTTCTTCCAACTGTTCAACTGTGCCAAAGACTTAATTGATTGTTTCTTCTGCTTATGTTAAAGCTCTCTCGTTAAAACTTAACATGACCAAACCAAACCAGTATTAAAATCTAAAGAATTAAAAATGGAAACGTTATTTGAGAGAGAGAGAGAGAGAGAGAGAAAAAAAAGGTATTTAACAAACCTCTAAATTTTTCCAGGCTTAGAATCTTGCTGTCATGATCCGGATCATCAAAGTGGATGTCTTGCTCTAGAAGAAAGTCTGTGTCCAATGTGAGGTTTCCAGGAGCTCCGATCGCTACACCATCTTCAGAATCTACTGCGGTCGATGAGAAGAGCAAACAACGTTTGGATTTTACGGAAGGTTTGCCTTCTTTATCGGTCTCCACGGACGTTTCACTGTTATTGCCGAACCATTCAAACAAGAAAGTGCCTATTTAGAGTCCTAACCAGAACTTCAGCCCGAGGGAAGGACCCCATCAGCAAGCAGTTGTTTTAACAACCAGTTAAAATCTGAAAGTCAGCCCCGTGGTTGAGTAAAACGATCTTGATGATAAATTCAGAGGATCCATCCCTTCTGATCAAGCCACCAGATCAGTTAAAAAAAAACAAAAAAATACACTACCAGTCAAAAGTTTGGACAGACCCTATGAATTGAATGTATTTTCTTTCATTCTCATGACTATTGACATTGCTTTTTCTTACTGAAGGCATCAAAACTACGTATGAACACAAATGGAATTATGGAGGAAACAAAAGTGTCAAATAACTCAAAACACGTTTTATATTGAAATTCTTCAAAATAGCCAGATTTATTTAGAGTTATTTAACATGTTTTCCTTTGCTTCATAATTACATATATATTTGCGCATATATTTAATGCCTTCAGTATCTATCTGCAGAGTACAAAGTTGCAAAGATAAAATGTCCAAACTTTTGACTTGTAGCGTAGTATACTATTCAGCTCTACAGCATGTACCGAGGTCTCCACAACACCAAAGCGCCATCTACTGGCCGTTTTATTAATGTACTCGAGCAGTGTGGGAGGTGTTCGTGCATGTGCGCAGTAAAAGCAACGCAACACACCGGGGAACAGTTGGCGACGTTGCGGTGCATTAACCCGTTCGGTTAAATGACGGGACCTTAAATTGAACGTCATTTGGCTGCATTTGAGCAGGGGATTGGCTGCGAATGAAGCAATTAAGCAATATGGATTCAGTTTAAGGATTGGGCCAAGCACAAAGTGGCTCTTTTTTATCTTTTAAAGGAAGATGACGCGATAAACAAATACTGGCTTGTAGCTTAATACCAAACAGCTGTGTTTTTATGAGACGTCCCAATACCCACACTTGACTGGCTGTGGATTCTGTTGTTTTTTCCTTGGCATCTTCCAGTCGGCCTCTCTCTTGTGTGCGCCGTCTTCTCCCAGACTTTCCCAACCATCAGCTCATATTCGTCTGTTTTTTTTCCAGAGATACACACGTCAGTATTTTTTTCTTTTTACATCAGGATGGTTAAATTAGTAAAATTATTTTTGATGCTGTGAGGTGAAATGATGCGTTTTGCAATTCAGAGCTTTCTAAAACCAACGGAGCAACCTTTACAGTCCAAAGCAGATATATTTCATAATTGTGAGACACAGCAACTCTTTACATTTGAGAAGAGCAGAATTTGTGAATCTGAAATATGTTAATGAGGTGATAACCGACGATGCTTAAAGGTTGGCCTGATTTACCAATAGGAACATCACTTTACCATCAGTAACATTCGGACATAATTATCAGTAGCTTACACGTAGAACTGGCTACAACGTGTACCTAATAAACGGATTATCGATGACGGAGTAATAATAGTTTCGGGGCACGGTTGTAATTTGGGTGTGCTAGCTGGGGAGGTAACGTAGGTGCGCTGTGATAACATAGAGACACTGTTGTTACAACTAGAAAACAAGCTACGTTAGCTCAAGATGGCTAACGCGGTATCCTCGGTGCTGCTGTCCTCCGACAGAGAGCTGCTATCAAGCCAGCGACCAATTCAAACACGACTGTTTCCTGACGTAGCATGAGGCTAGCTAACGTGTTATTACAGGATGACCGTAAAAAAATAATATGACTGCGGTCAAGCAAACTGACGGTACGTCGCGTAGCTTGTGGTTGAATGAAACATGACAGGTTGACAAATGTCACTTTGTGCAAGGACTGGCCGTGTCCAAACGTGTTAACGCAACAACTAAATTAGCCGAATAGCCATCATGCTAACTCACCGACAAAATGTAAATATTCCCGTCGACCGTGGCGGTTTATATCGCCGTTTTGGGCGCCATTGGAAGCCAAATGTTTCTCTTCAATCGCACGACGTCGGGAGAGCCGCCATGTCTTCATGAGCTGCGGTGACAAAGAAAGGCAATTAATGGTATTTTTCATAACTTAATTGATTTTTTGATCCGCAGCTAATTCCTCCGCAGCAACAACAATTCAACTTCCGGTCTGGGACTTTCAGAGTAAAACTATGTTTTGCCTGCGCCTATGCAGAAGCCTTGTTTTTGAGAATGACTAATTACACCTTTTAATTGTGTCTTGGTGTCTGATTGTTCTACTATGCACTATTTAACATTAAATTGTCCGATGTCAAAAATTGCAAAGTGATTTTCAAGTGAGAGTGCTGATTTGATTTGTTGTAGTTGATTAGATTTGTAGCTTTTTGCTTTTTTAAAGCATTCACGTTGTTTTGTATTTCCGTTTTATGAAATATATTGGAAGCAGAAATGATAATTTACGAAGGTTAAATTATGTGCAGCTATTTTTTTTAAATACCCAAGCTTTATTTTAATCTGAAGAGTGAGGAACCCATACCGGATGTGTTGCTGCTGTTGCGACGGACCTTTATTCCATCGTGTAACCTCCTCGTTTCCGCTTTGTCAGGTAAACTACTTCCGTTTCCGGTTACTTCCTCCCCTCATACTTGTAGTTCACAAATACGTCATTGTTGGGTTGTCTTTTGTAAGAAAAAACCCAAACATCCTGACTGTTACATGTTTTTGCTTAACATTTGTATTTTATTAATACAAATTTGATTTATTTTTTTTGTTTTTTTGGTGGTACGACCGTAAAATTAACTTTCATCTTTGATCATATTCAAGGAGTAAGGGGAGACCCGATGTCTTCACAGCTTGTCTGAAAGACTGCGTGTGCGTGACTCACTACATTGTGTTAAACTAAAATGAACTATGACGCACCGGTATGACGAAGCCTCGGAAATCATGATCATGTTGAATCACCATTTCGTGACTTATACATTTGGACGGTCCAAACGTTCGAACAAAGATCCCATCGGAGATAACCGGGGTTACTGACTAGGCTTCATGGGGGGAAAAAAAGAAAAAAAGAAGCTTTTTATCTAATGCAGTAGTTTTAGCAGAAGTAATTTGTTTATTATGGCTTTCTCAAAACATTCAATGAGACGGTAAAACACCCAGCCGGCAGCGGTCGGTGTGCACTGTGCAGCACGTCAGCGAAGGGAAACATACGAGCGCCTGCTTGCTTGCTGCGTCGTGCGTTTGTATGAATAGGGGATTCTGGGATTCTGCGTCATCTCATTGGCTCGTGTCACTGCAGTGTTGCCGTCCCCCCCTCCTCACTTTCCTCACCTCCTCCTCCTCCTCCTCCATCTCCTCCCCCTCCCACCGCGGGGCGCCCATCGGTCTGGCTGGCTGCTGCAGCCGGGGGAAGGTGTCTCCACTCCGGCGCGGGGTGGGTCTCCTCTCTCCTCACTGCGCTCCACGGCATCACTTTTACTCATCCGCCCTGTTGTCTGACATGTCCTACGTGACTACTTGAAGAAAAGAAAGAAGAAGAGGAGAAGGAGGAAGAAGAATAGGAGGGTGCTCGCGCGCGCCCGTGTGCGATGCGTGTGTTTGGTCCACAAGGGGAGGAGCCAGTTGTTGATTCTACGCTGCAAAGAGAAGGCGCCGCACTGAGAGGTGAGGCACCGTTTACGTAACAGACATTATTGTGCGTTTGTTTTGCTTTGTTTGTTTTTTTTCGTTTTCTTCTTTTGTTCCCCTGCTTTTTGTTTTGCGCGGCTAAAATTCGGGCTCCCTTGCGGGTGCATGAGGTGATGAACGATGAACACGTAAGAGCATTTTACATGCCACTCCCTGCAACAGCACGCTGATGCCCTGCACAGACCCCATTATGTGTGATGAACATGCATAGTACTGTTTTTAAACGGGGGGGGGGGAATCAATACATTCTAACAGGAACAGTGTTAAGCTTCTTGCTGATGCTAAAGCCTCGCCTTTTGCAAAAACACTCGTCCCATAAATGGTGCCAGTTCTAAAGCATCCTGCCTGCGGGCCTGGGGGGAGAATGAGGGGGGGGGGGGGGGTGTATTTGGACCTTTAGCAATAACAGTTTTCCCATCACGCCGGATCCGCGCAGCACACACAGTACCCGTCGCGTCAGTGCACTGCCTTGGCTCCCCCGCAGCTGTTATTCCACGACATCACGCTTGCAGCTAATCCTCCAGGCCCATATTGTGGTGATTCACTGTGTAGGATCAGCTACAGGCTTCCACAGACTGTGGTTGCAGGAATCAGAGAGAGAGAGCCGGAGTGGTCAGGGATGCCGGTGCGTGTCATGCCTCAGTGCGCGTGTGCGCGCACGGGCAAGGCTGAGGTCACTCTCATGGCTCTGAAACCCGCATTGCCGATGTGGGCTTGTGTCCAGCGAGCGGATATTCGATAGGGTGTATCATCAGGTTTCCCCCCTCAGCGTTTGGCACCGGCGGTGCTCGGCATCCCAGTGACCACCACCACCGGCTGCAGCAACTGCAGCCTGCCCTCACAGCAGCAGCAGGAGCCTGTTGATGAAGTGTGTCCCCTGGATGTCAAGAGTTGGCTCAGGTTCAAGTGCTAAACCCGGAATTAAAAGTGTCCAGTTTCTCTCTGTGTTTGCTTATACCAAGGAAGGGCAAAATGCTTTAGGGCGGAAGCCTGTTGTGTAATAATTCCATCTGTCATTTTCATTTTTTTTTTCATTTTTTTTTTTTTTTTTTTGTATTTTGACGACAATTAAGAGGCAGCTGGTTAAAACCTACATGCATCTTTTTGTCAGTAAAGGGTAAAATTTCAGGAATGTGTAGCTGTGGTAGAGTAGAAGAGAGGACAAGAGAGCGACTAGACAGCAGTGCGCAAGTTAATCCATCTCATTCCAGAATATTTAATTTATGGAGTTCTCATCGCTCAAACTATTTTAGCAGCGTCTTCTAACGACCGTGTCTCTCCAGCCACTTCCTAAAATAAGATAAGTCCATCTTTTACTTCTCTCACTTTCTTCACTTTTAAGAAGGTCTGTGATAAAAATGCATGCTTCAAATAGATAGATAGATAGATAGATGTACTTTATTGATCCCAAATTGGGAAACTATTGGGAAATGCTGTGGATGTGGCGTTGTTTGAAATCGGATGAACTCTGCGACGCAGCTCGGTTGGTTTCTTCACCGTCGGTGCCTCCACAGCAGTCGGAGGCTTTTCGTTGATTCCAGGGGACAGCGTCAGCCCCTGGTGGCCTCGCTGTCGCGCTCCCATGTGTTTACCAAAGACAGTCTGGATCAGAGTAAACACGCCGTCCACCAAGAAGAGCCTGTTCTCCTACGAAACACATAAATGCCAGCCACTTCTGACAACACTCGCCCCTGCTGCGGCCTCGGTCGCTAATCTCCCCGAGCAGCCGTGGTCGCTGACGGCTCGCCCCGACCTCTTCTCTCTCCGCTCTTCCTTTTTTTTTGTCGGACATCAGTCACTTTTCGAACGCTTTCGCCGCTGAACCTTTATGTCCCAATTTCCAGGGGTAAATGGGAGCTGGAATTATGTAGCGTAATTGTGTAACATGTTTTTTTTGCGGGTTCTTCCTTTTAATTCTCTGTAATCCTCCTCTGAGGCCTGAAGAATG